>NW_027518484.1:0-51881 GCF_051622035.1 Arctopsyche grandis | reverse complement strand
GTGCTAATGTGCCTTTCTCACTGGCCAACTTAAATTTTTAAATTTTGAAAACAAATTAACTGGAAATTCTTGTATAATTGCAGTGTATTTTATAAATTTATTTATATGAGGGTGTGAAAAGAATATCGTCTTGTTTTATTCAATTTCCGTGCACATTTTATAGCCAACATGATTCTGAAAGTTTGTAAATATAAAATCAAAACAAAGTGCCGAAAGCCAAATAACTGTAACATCTGTATTAATAAGTCTATGAATGCTAGATTTTGCTTCATTCTAATTTGGCCTATCGCGTTAAGAAAACGTAAGTAATTTTTATTGTAATCCACCAGATTACCAAAAGTTTACATTTAGTTGGATATATATATTATACTTAAATAAATACCCATGTTTACCTCAAACTCTTACTCATTTTAATGATGTTACTTTTTTGACATTTTTCACTCATCGTAAGTATAGTAGAATGTGCATTTTTTAGATTTTTGAATGCATGTCAGATTAAACTTTAAGTTATCTTTCTTAATATAAATACCTACAATCATTTTTTTACTTTTTTTGATTAACCAATTTATTTTAGAAGGGAAGTTTTTCTCTAGAGTTTTGGCAATAAAGCCAATTTAGTGTTTTAATCATAGCATAATCTCAAGTCATTGATCAATAACAATAAGCTCGTTATCCGTTCTTATTTTTTTTAATTAGCACTAAATAGATTGAATCAAAAATAAATAATAAACAAAAACGGATTAAATTTTTAATAAAAAATCTAAAAAAAATCAACTGAGATTTAAAGTACAATTTAAGATGCAATTTATGTTTTTTTAATTTTCTTGAAATTTATAATTAATAAATTATGATAATAAACACTCCGAATCTTTTTTTTTCAATAAAAAATTCACTGTGTTTTTATATGTTTTCTTTTTGATATACTTGTTAAAGTTACCCCTATGTCATTAAATTCTATTAACAATACTCGTTTGTTTAGTATTGCAGTAAACAATAACAGTCTTTTTAATTTCAACTATCTAATGCTTAATATAATCTTTTTTAGCCAATTTATTTTTCAGTTATAAACTGTTTTTAAACCACTTTCAAGTAATTTCTTATGTTTTATATCAATTGGAAACTGACAGAAAAACAATAAAATCTTGTTATTTCATTATTTTATAAATAAAATTGTTAATTAAAAAAATTACGAAATAATGAAGTACTAAAGTAAAGAACTAATAGTTTTCAATTTTAAATTATCTTTGTTTTATGTAATTTGTAAAAAAATCGAAAATATCATTTGATCTTAGACATTAAAAAAAATATTTACAAAACTTAACAAATAGAAATGAAACCGGGTGTAAACAATTCAACTAATAAATGTTTTGTAACATAATAAAACAATGGAGTTTACAGAGCAACCAATGCACAATGATTCAGAGCTTTTTGAGTTCTTAAACAATGCACCAAAATTCTTTCGTGAGGGAGAAAGGATAAAAAAATTCCAACTTAAAAACGGCGATTACATTCACTGTGTATTATGGAATTATCATTTCTATATTACAGGAACAGACATTGTAAAGATTTTGGTGTGGAGATTTCAGAATTCTAATAGGCAATTAGGTAATATGAAAAAATTTGAAGAAGGTATATTTTCCGATTTAAGAAACCTAAAACCTGGAATAGATGCATCATTAGAAGGACCAAGATCGGACTTTCTAGAGTTTCTTTATAAGAATGGATGTATAAGAACACAGAAAAAACAAAAAGTTTTTTTATTGGTATTCAGTACCCCATGAACCTTTATTTTGTGATGCTTTAGAAAGAGATCTTAGAAGAGATAATACACATTATAATTACAATGGGTATCCAATTGAATCAAGACTCCAGTATAATGATATGGCACCAGGAAATAAATTTCTTGGATATCCACCTATTCAAACAGCACAATATTTTGCTCCAATGAGATTTGAAAATAATAGATTAAACGAAAAACAAGTTAATGAACCAACTGATTTATTTAATATAAAATCTACTCTATTTAATGAATTTGATAGGCTAGCACCACATACACCCCAATCTGAAACTGATATATACAATCAAGATTATAGCTTCGAGAAACTATTAACTCCAAGTACAAATCAAAACCAAAACCCCGTTTTGATAAACGACTTTGAAGATGAAGCTAAGATGCAAAAAATTAAAGATATCGTAGGATCAACGTTAAAAAAGAGGTTTGATGATTTTGATTTTGATCAATTCGGATTTTTGAGAGAAAGTTTGGACTTGCCAACCAATTTAAATTCTAAAAACTGTGATAAAACAATAATCTCAGAAGATAATGCAACTCAAGATTTAATGAATAATGACAAAGGAAAAGTTAAGTTCGTGGGTTTAGCAAAAGAAGAATAGCATTAAAATACGCAGTTTCAACAAATCTTTTTGTCTAAATTTTTTTAGTTTAATTCTAGTGTTTTTAAAAGAAAATATTTAAAAATAAGGGGCTTTTATTATTAATGATAAATTGTCATTAGTTGATATATGAAAATGTATTTAAAAACAAATGAGCTTATATATAAAAGAGCTAGTGATTTTTAACGCGATAAATTTATTGATTTATTACATATTATGATTAATTAATCTGGTTTAACAAAAATTAAAAACCCCCACAAAAACATTTTTTAAAGCAACTAATTTATTTAATGGGTGGTGTTGTGTTATCCTCTATTAATATAATTTAAGTAAATACCCGTAATGACTAAATAATTTAATGATGAAGAGAGGTTGCTGTTATCCTCTATTAATATAATTTAAGTAAATACCCGTAATGATTAAATACTTTAATGATGAAGAGAGGTTACTGTTATCCTCTATTAATATAATTTAAGTAAATACCCCCAATGACTAAATAATTTAATGATGAAGAGAGGTTACTGTTATCCTCTATTAATATAATTTAAGTAAATACCCGTAATGATTAAATACTTTAATGATAAAGAGAGGTTACTGTTGTCCTCTATTAATATAATTTAAATAAATACCCTTAATGATTAAATTATTTAATCATGAAGAGCTTACGCCATCTTCGATGGCACAAGACAGGTGGTATAAGCACCTTGATAAAACGAATATTATAGAGGTTGTTTTTAGTGGTTTAAAAAAACCAGGGCCGTGGACCGCTTTTTATGTGAAAAGTTGTTATAAACACATAATCTTTTTTTTATTAAAAAACAGGCTTAATTTAAAGATTTCCTCACAATTTAACGGAATTTTCTTATTTCAATCACTTATTGAACATCTTATTTTGCCCACTATCTTGTCTGTAAAAAGAATTTTAAGGTCCTCTAATGTTTCAAATGAATTACCGCCATTTATAAAATCAACGATTATTTTTGCTCGTTTATCTCCCACACCATTTAATTTTTTGATTTCTAAAAAATATCCAGAATTTAAAGCTTTAAGTGCATTAATTTGGGACATTTTAACAATTGAAACTTTTCTGTGCTTCATAATTTCTGTGATCTTTTCTCCTATTTCTTTACTTGGGGCTATTTTATTTATTGTTTTATATGTGTCTAATGCCATTTTATAATTTTCCGCAATTTCATATTCTTGTGCTTTGTTTAGAAAACATTCTCTGCTCTTTTGTTTTGTAACGGGTGTCATGTCTATTTGACTGCTTATAAGATTCTTTCCAATTAAGGAAGAATTATTCACTGATTTAATCTTGGAAACATTTCTAACCATTTTAACTTCATTAAAGTCGGTTACATATTGGGATTTAAATGGGGTATTGAAATATGAAGAATCTCCAAGTTGACCTATTGCTTCTAATTTTATCTTCCTAGATTTATCAGGCTCCTCTTTCTTTTTTTCTTTGTCAGGTATTTCTAAATCAGTACTTTTATTTGATGACTTATCAAACACATGATTTATTATTTTATTTCCCGTGTGTTTGGAATCGTTAGTCAATTGATTAACATATTCCCCCAGAGTTATTTCATTAATAGAAAGCTCTGATTGTTTTAATTCAACTATTTGTTTAATTACTGTGTTTTCATCATTTACAATCTGGTTGCTTTCAAACGAATTTTTTAAATTTTCTTTAACTACCCCCTTTACAGATTGATTTTTATAAACAATTAAGTGCTTTGCTTGTGCGCTTCTATTTTTGATATAATCAATCTTTTGTGCTTCGAAAACTGGCTTTTCAATTGTTAAAATTTTTCTTGATTTAGATGCAAAATTAAGTGTGTTTATTGTTAAGCCACCATCATTCACCTCATTGATTACTGTTGCGATTATAAAACATTTACATATGCCACTAAGGGATTCTTTCAATAAACGTGTAAGTTTAGAATCTCTGTATGGAATTCTCATTTCTTTATTTACAATAGCATTGACTACTTTATTAAGTACAAATAATGAAGTGTTTATATTTTTTGATTCTTTCATTCTTTCTCCTATATTTCCTGTTTTTTTATTATTTTCAGAACCAGCTAAATCTACCAAATTAATTATTAATTTCTTTGTTTCTATTCTAATTAATGTGTGACTACGACTTGATTGCATATTCATTTGTGTTTCTTGTATTTTTCTATTACTCATAAAAATTTTCCAAATAATATTAAATTCATCAATATTTTTAATTATTTTTTTGGTGAGATCTGGAATATAAAAAGTTTCTTTATTTTCTCTTAAATTTTTCTCTTTAGAATCTATAGCATCATACACCTTTTCATTATAAACTTCAATAAATGAAATTTGTATTTCTTGATCTTGAAATAAAAATGTTAAAATCATCTGAATTAAACCAAACTTTTCATTTTTGCCAGAAATTGTAAAAGTTTTACCGGAACCCGTTTGCCCATAAGCTAAAATAGTAATATTAGTGCTTTCTTCTATTTTTAGATGATCTATGAATTCTTTAAAAATATCTTCTGTATTTGAAAGAGGCCCAAATACTTTATCAAAACTGAATATAAAATTCTTATTGCTTTTGTTAAGAACTTCAATTGTATTGTTTTGAATTATTAAAGCATTATCTTTTGGCTTTATTCTAACAAATGATTTAATATTTGTTCTCTTTTCCTTTATGGTATTCATTTAGGATCAAATAAAAAAGCAAAAGCAAGGAGTTATTTAATTAGTAGTAAAATAGTAGTCATCATATAAATTAAATATAAATGTTGAAATAATGTCAAAAATAACAATAATTATGATTAAATACTCTTGCGTAATGTTTTCCTATAATAAACATTGTGAAAAAAGTATAATATAGTTTTAATGGCATTATTTAAAATTTTTTAATATAAAGTAACCGTTTTTTATATATTTCTTTGCTTACTAAATCGAATACGAGGCAGAACCGAAGCAAGTTGGTGCCTTCATTAAATAATAAGGTATCTTTTGTTTTTTCTTATAAATGTGCCTTAAAGTGGTAGCATATCACCAGACGATGAAAAATAAAGAAGTGCGTTGTTTAAATAGAAGTTGAAAAATCTACACGTAAAGATAGCATTTGTATTGTAAGCATAGTTCTAAATACTCAAACCACAATATCTAAGAAGCCTTCAAATAACATTTAAATAAGTGTCTGATAACTTATTAATATGTGTAAAGTGTATTCTTTTAAAACCCCCCCACCACGCTTTTAAAAAGGGGGGTGTTGTGTTATCCTCTATTAATATATCCCCAAATACCCTTAATGGCCAACACTTAAATGATGAAGAGAGGTTACTATTATCATCTATTAATATAATCCCTAAATACACCTCTAATGGCCAACACTTAAATGATGAAGAGAGGTTACTATTATCATCTATTTATATAATCCCTAAATACCCTTAATGGCCAGCACTTAAATGATGAAGAGAGGTTACTGTTATCATCTATTAATATAATCCATAAATACCCTTAATGGCCAACACTTAAATGATGAAGAGAGGTTACTGTTATCCTCTATTAATATAATCCCTAAATACTCCTAATGACCAACACTTAAATGATGAAGAGAGGTTACTGTTATCCTCTATTAATATAATCCCTAAATACCCCCAATGACTAAATACTTATTAAATGTAGAGCTTACTATTATCATCTATTAATATAATTTAAATATACACCTCTAATGACTAAAAACTTATTTAATGTTGAGCTTAAGCTATCTTCGATGGCACAAGTCAGGCCGTACTTAAATTAATTAATATAAAAGACCATTGAAAATATTTAATTGCATAAGGTAATATATTTCTGTGATTCCATATTAATTATTCCTCTGTTGGTACTGGAAGCTTGCCTAATGGTGTAGCCTTGGGCAAATTTGTAAAATATTCATGTTGTAGTGCTTCTTTGCAAGTTATCCTTTTTAACGGATTATAGCACAATAATCGTTTTAACAGTTCCAAAGCATCAGATGAGGCGCCAGAAAATAAAAAATCTATAGAATTCCCAGCTATTTGCTCGAATTCAAAATATCCTGTCAATTCTTTAATTTCAGGCCAATCATTTAAATTAGGAGTTCCTAAAGCTTTAAAAATTATTTCAATTTGTTGAAAATCATTTTCTGCACCAAAAAACGGCACTCTTAGAAACATTTCTGCAAAAACTGCACCAACTGACCAGAGATCTGCAGCGAAAGAATAAGAAGTTGCGCCTAGCAGCATTTCTGGTGGCCGATACCATCTTGTTATAGCCTGCCCAGTCATATTAGAATCTAAAATTCTTGTTAAACCGAAATCTGCTAATTTTAAAGTACCATCTTTTTTAATTAAACAATTATTTGGTTTGATATCTCTGTGTATAAGAAAATTATTATGACATTCCAATAACCCAGATAATAACATAAACATCCAAGTTTTAATATCTGAGGGCAATAAAACAACTGAACTACTCTTTATTATTTGTTCAAGATCGAATTCACAATACTCTAAAACTAAATGAAGTAAATCTTTATGAATAAAGCAATCATTCATTTCTAAAATAAAAGGATTTCTGAGCTTTTTTAAAGCTTTTATCTCTCTTATAGCTGAAATTTCTTGGCCTGTACTATATTCTGTTTTTTTAATTCTTTTAATAGCAACATACTTTATAAAATCCTTAGGCTCTTCTTTTATTAATTTAATTTTACTCCCCACAGTTTCTTTAGCTAAGAAGATTACAGCGTATGTTCCTTCTCCTAGTTTTTTACATTTATAATAACTTGGCATATTTTTATAAAATTTTTAGAATAAGTGGAAAAAGTTGGGCAGAGTTTTGAGCTATTCTTATTTTAAAGACGTATTTTTCAAGAAATAATTAAAACTCTATTTATTAATTCCCAGGTAAGATGTGGGATTAAATAATTACAAACACATAATTATTTTCTATGGTAAAAACCAGGAATGGCAACTCAGTAAAAAGAGTAAAACTATCTTTAAACCACAAACAAATTTATTTATTACTTAAAAATTAAAATTGCTGGAAAAGCTTTTACGGATTACTATTTAGCCAGACCCTTAAAATTTAATTTATATAGAGATTTTGCATTATAGAAATTTAAGCCAATACAATTTATTAAATGACCTTGTTTTTATTATCTTTGATTAACAATATTAAATTAATTTTTATACAGAAAAAGTTTACCATAAACGCTTTATTGTATTATTCTGCTTTTACCATAGAAAAGTTACTAATTAATTACTAAAAGCTTGCTCTTAATAAAAAACGTTTTAATTAAATTAAGAATTAATAGGCACCTTGATCTTTAGATCTACTATATAGTGATTTAAAATGTGAAAATTTAGGGATTGTGTGTATTTGTTTCCATTGTATATTTTCATATTAAACTGATTCTGTTCTGGTAGTGGGCAGGCACTTGTTAATTGGTGCTACGATTTATCTTTTAGACATTTTTTTAAAGCAATTGCAAAGAATATATTCTAAAATTGTCGGCTGACCATTTATAAACGAGAGAAAAAAAACTTTCTTTTTTTAATAGTTTTACTAAGAGTTTGAGGTAAACGTGGCCATTTATTAAAGTGTATGATATATATCCAACTGTTTTTATATTATTAATGTTTTGTGCCATCGAAGATGGCGTGCGCCCTACATCAAAAACGTATTTAATCATTGCGAGTATTTATTCAAATTATATTAATAGAGGATAACACAGCAATTACGTTTATACAAAAATTAATTATTTAAGGTTTAAAATATCCGGGGACTAAATGCCTATACTTTTGGCACCCGCCCATTTTTTCAACTAAATCTAATCACCTATCAAACTATTTGCACTTAAAAGCCTTCTTAAGAACTATTTTTAGATTTATGATTCAATATTTAGGATCATCGATTATTTCATTTCTGTATTTCTTGCACGCTTTCGTAATTAGCCCCACAATTAAGCACAACAGCATTTTTTCACATTTCTTTTGCAAAAAAAACAAATTCAATGATTATTAAAATTGAGCTTCCTTCAGTTAAGGAGCTCCAACTTAATTTAATAAATCTAGATTGTTACCGGTTCACCGGGGTTCTTTTCTTTTGATGTATAAACAATTTGTCTCAATGGATGTATAATTTTTGTTATAATTAATTAAGATTAATACCCCCTGATGTCAATAAATATTTTAAGTAGTAACAATTATATTGTTACAATCGGCCAAGATTAATACACCTAATGTCAATAAATATTTTAAGTAGTAGCAGTTATATTGTTATAATCGGTCAGATTAATATTTCTAATCTCAACAAATATTTTATGTAGTAGCAGTTATATCTTTAGTAAATCTGGTTTCAGATCTAATCGAATCTGCAGTAAACCTCTTTTAAATATATTTATTTTCAGTTGGATATATATATTATACTTAAATAAATACCCATGTTTACCTCAAACTCTTACTTTTTCTAACTTTGCTTTAGAAAAAAAAAATAACATTTTAGTTAAGCAGCATATCTACAGTATGTATATTTCCAACATTTTTGAAAAGCGGAATTTCTTACAAAAACAGCTGCCTTGACCCATAATCCTTATTATTCATAAATTTAAATTAATTTTCCTCATTTCCAATTAAATTTTTTTTAAAGTTGTTATTTAAAGTTGGATATATATATTATACTTAAATAAATACCCATGTTTACCTCAAACTCTTACTTTTAATATTTCTAATTTAATTGCTTTTACAAAGTTATTTTTAAAACATTTATCTAATTATGATATGACGCCCAAAAAATCATCGTTAAGCGTTCCAATCGCATATACCTTCGTACTGTCTATTTTAATTCCTATAATTTTTAATCTTACCAAATCTTTGTCTTTTAATTTATCTTGGACACCGGAGGGAATCTGATAATTTGAAATAAAGATTGAGAGGGGTCCTACAGAGGCAAAATATCCCAAGTTAGAAATCGATTCAATTGTAGCATCTAAAATTTCCCCTGTGATTGGTTTTAAAATCAATGCTTGATATTGAATTTCAAAAGCAATTTGACCAGATAATAAAATCTTCCCCTCACTCACTTTTTCAATGTTCAAAACAGATATAATGTAACCAGAGGACGTACAAGTACCTTCAACATGCTTAAGAAGGTAGTCAAGGACGAGTAATTGGATGTTCTGACCAATAAACTGAGGATTTAAACTTAACTTATGAATGAAACGCTTTATATAGAACATGGGTTCAAATTGCAAATAAGTTTTGAGGGGTAAAAATTTTATAACAAAGCCGGGACAGCGCTCTATAATATTTACAGAATTTCGAAAACACACTGATTTTCAAATGAAGATAATTTAAACAGCCTTTTTTCAATTAAAAAAATAACAAAAAGGATAAATACATAACATTATACCGTTGCAAGTTAAATAAATCGTATCGATTAGTATAGCAACCCGTTTATGGAAATGGGATATATATAATGCTTAATGCCTAGTTTTACCTTAAAATCATACTTTCTATAAATTTTGGTAACATTTTTTTATTCTCAGCTTTAAATGTGAAAAGATAAACTTTTTTGTTGAATAGGATCGGCCATAAATATTTGGTAATGTTTTATCTATCTAAAAAAAGATTTTAACATATAAGTCATTAGTCTGAATAAGACTAGGGTAAGCACAGAGTTGTTTGGCATACAGTTTATATGATCGTTGATGATTTCTGAGTAAGCCTATTTGATGTATAAAAGCAGCCTATAATTTAAATAAATACTTAAGGAGCAAGGTATAAGGAAAAAGTCCTTTCCCCCTTTTTTTACATATGTTGTGTTATCCTCTATTAATATAATTTAAATAAACACCCTGAATGGCTAAATACTTTAATGAAGAAGAGCTTACACCATCTTCGATGGCACAAAACAACATATAAGTCACAACATTAATATCGGCTGGCCCCGTCTTTAAATATTAGTTGATCTCATGTTAATATTTAATTCTTTTAGCAGGAGAGCATATGAATTTGAGGATAATATTGTGTTTTAACATATTTAATTAAAAAAACCACTTTCAGTACACTACGATTCAATATGTAATGGCCTGGGAAGACAAAAAGCCGGATTTCAACACTAAGTGTACGAGTGAAATGGCTATTCCGCTTATTACTGAATTATAAATTCAAGCACTTTTCTCAAGGTCAATGGGACACTTAGTCCTAAGGCTAGCCGACTGTCGGCAAAGGGATAAAAATGCTATAGGGGCCTCCCAGAGTTTTGTAGGAAACTTCTTTTTTTGCTGTAGGCAACCACTTTTCAATAAATCCGATTTTTTTTTTCAAGCACTAGTTTTTAAGAGGACTTTAGTAAGCTTTTCTATGATATCAGACGCGGCTCGAAGGAGGAAGTTTCCAAAAAAAGATTTTTGCAAGAGACAGTGAAGATAGAAGTAAAGCCGAGGATCCCCAAGGATGAAAGATAATGTCATCTAAAAACTAAAATAAATACTTTTGCTGCACATTGTTTTATTAAATAATGTTGTATTGACATAAAAATTGAACAAAACAAGAAATGTCAGCAATATTTTTAAGCCCGTTTCAGCTACTTTTAGATTAAAAATAAAAATATTTATAGTCGAAGATAATCATAACAAGGGTATTTATTAAATTGCTAAATCCAACCTTTAAAATCATTTAACAGTGCACCACAGTAATATCCTAATCCAACCGTATAAATCGAAGTTAATCATAACAAGAACATTTATTAAATAGTATTGGCTTAAACAGCTATAATTCAACCATTATAAGTCGAAGATAGACTAATAAGGATATTTATTAAATAGCTATAATTCAGCCTTATAAGTCGAAGGTAATTGCAACAAGGATATTTAAGAAAAAAAGTATTAGCTTAATTACCTATAATACAAACTTTTTAATTATTTAATTAATGCCAATAGATAAAATATTCCACGTAATTTTGTATTTATTTTAATGTTTTACAGAGATCAAAATCTGAAAATGTGATAGCTGACAGAGACAACTTGTTAGAAGTCGGTAAAGACTTGTTAGCAACTAGTAAAGAAACAGTTTAAGACAATTTTACATTTAAACTATAATTAACAACTGTGTTTACTCCCTAATTTATTTTATTGCCAAAGTGGAGTAAAATCTTTTATAAATATACTTTTAATAAATATCGTTAATGATTTAACACTTTATGTTGTTATCTGAAGACCTATTAGACATTAGGGGTAATTTTTTAAAGTTAGATATATAAAATATACTTTAATAGATACTTGTGTTTACCTTAAATTCCCACTTTAAATACTATTTTAACACTTTATTATAAAGTGCCAACGCTATATTCGATGATACAAGGCATAAAGCTTGAAAACAATGTTAAATTATCTGATTTTATAGATTTTGTATAATTTTTGCCTTCAATGTATTGATAAAACCACTTTTTAAAAATTTAATTTACCCGATTACCATGTAAAAATTCAAAACAATGCATTTTAATAAAACTAGCTTTTAAAGCCCAAGATAATCATTAAAAATGGTGCTTATTAAATATTATTAGCTTAAATACTTATAATCCAACCTTTGATTTGCCTCTTTTCTTACTAAAACTCACCCCTCCAATGCAATCTCCTAAAATAAATAAAGAAGCAACCCAAATTAAAATGGAAGATAGTTTTATTAAGCTGAAATCATGGGTTGAGGACTCCCTGGATCTTTTTAAAAATGATTTACTCTCCCTTTTATATCCTATTTACTTACATATTTATTTGGATTTAGTAGCACAAGATGAAATAGAACTGGCAAATAATTTTTTCGATACGTACAAAGTAGAATTTCCAGATAAAATAGAAGAGCTTAGATCATTTGAAAGTTTGAATTCTAAACAGCACTTACATGAGAATGCACTTGTTATTGGCTTTAGAACCAATAAATACATGTTAATTATGGGAAGATATGCATATGATTTATTAATTAATTTTTTAGAAGAAAACAATCTAATTTACATATTAAAAATAATGAATCAATACATGGAGATTAAAGCTCAAAGTGGTCCTAGAACAGAAGAAAAAAAAATGGGAATTGATGCATTTACCGATTCATTTCCTTTGGATTTAAACACATCTTTAGTATCTATAGAATGTGAAGAATCAATTCTTTCATCAGAGCAATATAAATATGATCATTTAGAAACTTACGTATTACAATTAAAGAAACAAAGAGAATCTAAGAAAATTGAATCTAAAATTAAACCTACACCGTCTCAAATTAAATCACAAATTGATAAATTAAAAGATCTCTGTAAAAGAGTCTCTTTAAATAAAAATTATTTACCTTCAATCTGCTGCTACACAGTACAAAATACTTATGAGGGAATGACATGCTCAGAAATATCACCAGACAGTACACTCCTTGCTTGCGGATACAATGACTCCTATATCGACATCCACAGTTTATCAAAAAACCAATTAAGAAAATTAAAAAATTCTTCAGAACTTAGTAAAATTGACATAAAAGGAAAAGATGACAAAATGGTAGATGCCGGTGAAGTTGTACGCCTTATAGGGCACTCTGGGCCTATTTACAGCATTAAATTTTCATCGTCCAATAAATTTTTGATTAGTGGATCTGCTGATGGAACCATTAGGCTATGGTCTTTAGATTTATTTAAAACCATTTGTGTTTATAAAGCACACACATTTCCCGTTTGGACAGTTGACTTTGCACCCAACGATTTCTTTTTTGCAAGTGGTAGCGCAGATAGACAAACAATTGTTTGGTGCACAAAATCAAACAAGCCGGAAAGGTTAATTTTAAATGCATTAAGTGATGTAACGGTAACCAAATTCCACCCAAACAGTAATTATTTATTTACAGGGTCTTCCGATCATAAAATTAGAATGTTCAGCATTGAAACTGCACAAATGGTGAGATCTTTTGTTGGTCACAGTGATACAATAACTTGCCTGGACACTTCACACTGTGGAAAATATCTAGTTTCAGGATCAAAAGATAAGGCAGTAATATTATGGGATATTGATTCTGCCAAAATACTCTCTAAGTACATTGGGCATGAATCTACAGTTTATTCTGTTTCATTTTCATTCTTTAGCCCAATAATATGTTCATCCAGTGCCGATAATTCAGTTAGACTTTGGGATAAAAGTGATTCTTCTAATAATTGTACTGGTGTTTATTACACAAAAAACACGCCAATCCATTGTGCTAAATTTGGCTATAGAAATATAATTTCTTGTGTTGGCCCTTTTATGGGATAATAAATAAATTGTTTTTTTAATAATTTTTTTTAGAAAATATTTTTGAAAAGTTGAAAATGTTCTATGCTGCTATTTAATACAGTTATCAAAAGTACCTAATTTAGTTTAAAAATTATCTGCCACAAATTTGATTTTTTGAATTTTAGTATATTAGTAGTAGTTCGAGTAATATTAGTCGAAGATAATCATAATAGGAATATTTACAAAATACACATAGCTATTATCGAACCTTAAAAATTATTGGAAAGTTCTCAATTGTAATATTTCTAATTGAACCTTGAATATAAACATAACAACGGTCTTTTTAAATAGCATTGGCTATAATTCAACCTTTAAAATTATTGGAACATTGCTCAATTGTAATATTTCTAATTGAACCTTGAATATAATCATAAAAACGGATTTATTAAATAGCATTGGCTATAATTCAACCTTTAAAATTATTGGAACATTGCTCAATTGTAATATTTCTAATAAACCTTGAATATAAACATAACAACGGTCTTTTTAAATCAGAGTGGCTTAAAAACGCCTAATCCAAGTAATTATACCAGGTGAGAGTTAAAAAAAAATAGTCGGATTTATTTAAGCTGTAGTTGTTAATACTTGTTAGTTTTCTTCGTGTGTTTCTCTGTAACCCGGTCGGGTAACCGCATTGCTGCGTAAACCCCCACGGCCCTTATGCCAGCTTAATCCCTCTGCCGAAACTCGGCTAGCCTTAGGACTAAGTGTCCCATTGACCTTGAGCCCAGGTGAGAGTTAAAAATGAACATTGGTAAACACTTTAAGTATGTTTTTAATATCCAATTTACATATTTGGAGCCCCTTGAAGCTTTAAATTATTTGAAGTGCTAATATTTGCACGTTTAATAGAAAATTAATATAAAAAGCGGTTAATAAAAGAAATTTAATTTAGTCCCCATTGTTGATATCATTTTGACTTGCGGCTGTTTTCTCAATATTTATGTCATCTTTGCTTTGACCCATAGCCGATTCATCGACTTTTACTGCATCGACCTCCACAGACTCTTTTAAAGAAGTAGAATCTTCTTCCCCTTCACCAGTTTCAAGAATCTTCTTTTCAACGACATTACACATGTTATTTTTATCTTCAGAACTATGCTTTTCTGTCTTATCTTCAGGTTTTTTGCCTTTAGATTGGCGCGCGCATTTGTTTAAATTCTTCTGTTCTTTTTCACATTCAGCTTTCATCCCACCTTTGCGCTTTTTGCCTTCAGTAGATTTTTGTTCCTTGACAGATTTCTCTTGCACTTTTGATTCTTCGGCGGTTTCATTGTCACTACTGCTCGCTTTAACGGTGCCTTCTTCCACTTCCAAGTCACCCTTTACAGATTTCTCTTGCACTTTTGATTCTTCAACAGTTTCATTGTCACTACTGCTCGCTTTAACAGTGCCTTCTTCCACTGCCAAGTCACCCTTTACAGATTTCTCTTGCACTTTTGATTCTTCAACAGTTTCATTGTCACTACTGCTCGCTTTAACAGTGCCTTCTTCCACTGCCAAGTCACCCTTTACAGATTTCTCTTGCACTTTTGATTCTTCAACAGTTTCATTGTCACTACTGCTCGCTTTAACGGTGTCATCTTCTACAGATTCCTCTTCCACATTTGAATCTTCAACAATTTCGTCGTCACTCGTTCTCGATTTATCATCTTCTCCTGCCTCACTTGAAATTTTATCGCTCCCGTCCGATGACTCCTCACTTATTTCTTGCTTTACAGCATTCTTCTGTCTCTTAATCGGTCTGTCCTCTTCTGTTAACTCCAGTGGTGGATCTTCAAATTTAGAATTCTTCATTGCCATTTCAAATGCTTCTTTAAACTCTTTCTGCTCTTTTTTATTTCCCTTGCAGTTCTTATACTCTTTTAAGTTATCTTTAAAGTTTTTTATAAACTTTTCATTTACAAGTCCGTAAGTAAGCTGTTTCCCTAAGAATAACACAGCTACCCCCTTCTCTTCCTTAAAGTCCCTCAATTCTTTTGATACTCTTTTACTTGCTATCCTAGAAGGCCAATAAGGAAAACCATTTAATTTGGCCCAGATTATTTCTCCTTCTTTAAAATTCTTTGAAACCATGGGATAAAATTATTAAAAACACTTTAAAAAAAGGGTTAAAAACAAGAAAACATTTATTTTTAGTGTGAAGCAAATAAGAACCCGCTTTTATTTGCTTTTTACCTCCCAGAAAGTGGCCCAAGTTTTAAGTAAATTATTAATATTTTAGAAAAAGTATTATTTAAAATGTTTTAAAGCTTGCTTTACTTTTATTCTAAGGTTTAACAGAGTGTATTTCTGTTAAATCACCAGCTCTTCAATTTCCCTGTAGGTGTCATTAACAGTTCACCAACTTATCCGTGACCATCATTATTAGTCCCTCAACTTCTCTATAATAAAGCCCCCACCGATACCTCTTCTTTTTATCGAATGAAGTGCCTCAGTTGGCTTCTTAGGGTCTAGTGATTTCGCCTGTACATATTTATTACAAATACCCACCCTTAATTATTCAATTAAATCGAAAGTTCTAGTTTGATTCAATAAGCAACCGATCATTTTATTTATCTCATTCCTTTCTATGTTGAAGTGCTAAAAAATTTTAAATCGTGTCAAAATTTTATTTAAAATAAAGACTTTAATATTAAGGATAAATAATATATTATTTATCAAATTTAAGATGTGGGGGAGATCTCCACTGCCCTATTTGAGCCTTGGTAGTACCATACGTTTATATAATCAATGAAAGGTTAGATTTTAATAGGTGATGGAAATTCCCATAAAAAACTTTCAAATATTGCGGCATCTCTTAATTATTGAAATATATCAAATGCGAATTTTTAATCAGAATATAAATTATATTTTATGACAAACATGTGTATTTTTTGATTTAAAATTGTGTAAATAGAATTTAATGACACTTGGGTAACTTTAAAATAATAATTGATGGATTATAGCTATTTAATAAATACACTTGTTATATTGATCTTCAACTTACAAGATTAAATTATAGCTATTTAAGCTAATACTATTTAATAAATACTCTTGTTTTGATTATCTTCGGCTATTATTGTTGAAATAGTATCAATTAAACCCCCCTTAACGTCTTATAGGTCCCCGCTATAGCTCTAATTATTAATACAATACTAATATAATTAAATAAACACACATGTATATACGTGTTCACAACATATTACTAGTACATTTACTATCCCCCTAATACCAATCAGAATATTTGTTACTGCTACATTTACTATCCCCCTAATACCAATCAGAATATTTGTTACTACTACATTTACTATCACCCTAATACCAATCAGAATATTTGTTACGACTATAATTACCAGCCCCCTAATACCAATCAGAATATTTGTTACTGCTATAATTACCAGCCCCCTAATACCAATCAGAATATTTGTTACGACTATAATTACTAGCTCTAATATCAATCAGAATAAAGATTATTGGCAAGAGGGTCCATTAACAATGTACTTAGTGTGTAACAACTTTACTTTTCAACAGTTTATTTATTATGTAATTTATAACGCATTTTTTATTATAATAATGGGAATCTAATGATTTCAATAATACAAAGGGACTTTTCTCAATAACATTTATTAAATTATATTTTAAAATGTAATAGTAAACCGTTAAGAAACTGGAATGGTATTAACATATCTTTTTAAATTTAAATCTCCATTTAAACTCCAAAATCTATTGTCGTATAGTTGCCAACATCCTCTATTTATACTGTAATACAAACAGTTTGCAGTAGTCTAGTAATTAACAAGAAAAAACTGCTATTTTGGTTTTATTATTATCATTAATTAATTAGATTTATTTGTTAAAGTTGCCCCTGTGTCATTAAATTTTATTTACAATTTTAAACATTTATAAAACTTCTTATTTTTAATTATAATACATTGAAAATTACATTTTTTTACCTTTAAACCAATAAAATTTTAATTAAATATCTATAAAACTTTCATTTATTGTTACAGCTCAAATAATTTTTGTGAGAATATGTTTAAACTAATAAAATTTTAATTAAACATTTATAAAACTTCTTATTTTTAATTATAATACATTGGAAATTACATTTTTTTACCTTTAAACCAATAAAATTTTTAATTAAATATTTATATTACTTCTTATTTTTAATTAAATATCTATAAAACTTTCATTTATTGTTACAGCTCAAATAATTTTTGTGAGAATATGTTTAAACTAATAAAATTTTAATTAAATATTTATAAAACTTCTTATTTTTAATTATAATACATTGGAAATTACATTTTTTTACCATTAGACTAATAAATTTTTAATTAAATATTTATATTACTTCTTATTTTTAATTAAATATCTATAAAACTTTCATTTATTGTTACAGCTCAAATAATTTTTGTGAGAATATGTTTAAACTAATAAAATTTTAATTAAATATTTATGTTAATAGAATTTAATGACATAGGGGTAACTTTTACATCCCCCCGCAAGGCTCCTGAGCCGTTTTAGACCACTGGTATTAAATTTATATCCGAGTGTATCCTTTTTTCAATCTTGTTATCTTTTTTAACATAATAAGCGTCTTTTCCCGCTTTCATCAGGATCTTTCCTGTTTCTCCAAATCTTTGGTTTTCTTTGTGACTAGGCAATTCTTTAATTGCTACTGTTTGTCCACTTACAAACTTATCTCTGAACCTTTTCTTGAATCCTTTCGCATAAGGACCTCTCTTTTTATTTCTCATCTTCAGTTCTTCCCTGTCACATTCCCAAGCCTCTTCGGGGCTCATCTTAATTGCTGAGTGCAGGTTGCTGTTGTATCTAGCCACCGCTCTTCCTACCATTTCATCTAGTGACATACTGTTTTCTTCTTTCCTAAAAAATTCTCTTAATGTTCTGTTCAGTCTTTCTACTCTACCATTACTTTGATGGTTATCTATTGAAGTCACATGCATCTTAATATTTCTATCATTACATAACATTTCCATCATGTTGTTGTTAAACTCTTTTCCATGATCCATTATTAATTCTTCTGGGTTACCATATTTTCTAAACCAAGTTTTAAGGACATCAATTATGTCTCTTGCGGTTTTATTATTTAAGTTATTGGCCAACATAAATCTAGTGTAATAATCAATACCTACTAATATGTATTGTTCTTTATATTCCAATATATCAATTCCCACTTTTTCTAATTTCCTAGTAGTTTCAATAAATTCACTACCTCCTTTGATTTTTACTTTATTCCTAATGCAAGTCTCACAATTTGCTATCACATCCTTTATGTGCTCTTTCATCTTTACCCAACTGGTATATTGCTTTTTAATTGCATATTCTGTTACATCTACACCTCTGTGTCCCGTTTCCTCATGTAACTCTTTTATTATCTTTTCTTGACTTTCTGTAGCTGGTTTTAATTCTTCATTCTCTTTATATATCCTTGATAAGGCATCTGCCTCATACATCTCATCCCCTGTTCTATAAATGACTTCAAAGTCATATCCCTGGATTCTTTCCATCCATCTCTGTATTCTTGCATTTCCAAAATCTTCTTTTGTCCTTATCCATTGAGCCGCTTTGTGATCAGTAATCACTGTAAATTTCCTTCCTGCTAGATACATATCTAATTTTTCAATAGCCCATATAATTGCATATACTTCTTTCTCGGTTATTCCCCAATTTACTTCAGAGTTTTTTAACTTTGTTGCTATAGGCTTAATAACTTGTTTTTCACCTGTATCGCTCCATTGATATAATATTGCGCCTAATCCTGTATTGGATGCGTCTGTTTCTAAGACAAATTCTTTTTCATAATTTGGATGGTATCTCTTAATTTCTTTATTGCATCTTCTTGTAATTGCTCAAATGCTGCTGTATGTTTATCTTCCAGTCTTTCATTGTCTTATCTACTTTTAGTAGTTCATATAATTCTGATGTTTTTTTTCCATAATCATCAATAAATCTTCTATGATAGTTTATTGCTCCAAGGAATCTTTGTAGTTCCTTTTTAGTGCTCGGCCTTTGAATTGTAATATTTTTTCTTTCATATCATCTGGCATTAATACTGCATTGCCATCAATTGTCATCCCTAGCAATTTAACTTGCTTTTTCCTCAGCTGCATCTTATTCGGATTAATTTTCAGTTAATTTTATTAAATTTATCCAATATTTCAAACAGTATTCTGTCATGTTCCTCTGCAGTTTTTGCGTATATCACTATATCGTCTAGATAAACTAGACATCCTTTATATAACCATTCTTGTAATTCCTTTTCCATAATTCTTTGAAAAATAGCCGGTGCGTTTTTGAATCCCATAGGCATCCTTTTCCACTCATACTTCTGATGATTTATTGTAAATGCTGTTTTGTGTGCATCACTCTCTTCCAATTTTATTTGGAAGTAGCCGTCTTTTAAGTCCAAAACTGTGAACCATTCATTTCCTTGCATACTATCAATAATTTCTTCGATTTTTGGCAAGGCATAATCATCTGCTTCCGTGATATCGTTCAGAGCCATCAAATTTGTACAAAGTCTAATTGACTTATCTGGCTTAATCACTGGTTTAATTAAATTGTTCCATTCCGATTTTGATTTCGTTATATATTTTTTGCCAAGTAGTTGTTAATTGTGTCGTTCACTTTATTCTCTAACCCTTTCTTGATATGGGTAGGTTTGGCTTTTACTATCTTATCTGGGGCGCTATTTATTTTACACTTTTCCCCTCCATACCCATCGTTTGGAATCTCCAAATCTGTAATTTCTGGGTATAACTCGCATATTAGCTCTTCATTTACTTGTCTAACGCGGTTGCCTCTTTTTCTTTCTTAAGGCTCTTTCTTAGTATTATCTTTTTTAATTTTACTTTTATTAATATCTTTATTACAACTATTACTTTTATTGTTAACACATACTTTCTTATTAATTCTTTTTAACGCAAAATATTGATTACCTGAATTTATTCCTGGTTTATTACGACTGTCTACTTGAGGTCTTCCCGAGGCCTTTGATGTCCGGCTCCCAAACGATCGTGTTTTACCCACTATCCTGTCTGCCTTCATCGTCCTCATTAGCATTTCTTCTTGCGTGATACCTTCAGCCCACGCATCAATATTACTGAACTTATCCAAACATGTTCCGGCGATAATTGCCTGGATCATGTCAAGTTCCAGTCCTACTCCTACACCTTGGATTTTCTTCGTATACTCCTCAATTGATTCCCATACGTTTGTCTCTGGGTTCTCAAAAGCCCCTTAATCTTAGCCAGCTTTTGTCGTTCCTCGTCTTGTGCTTGCTCTCTTCCTTCTTTGCGCAATCTTTCTGCTGTTTCTTCCATTCAAGGTTACGCTTGGCAGCTTCTAGTTCCAGTTTTTCCAACTGTTCCCCTTTTCTTTTTTGCTTCTCCTCCTTTTCCACAATTTTCTTTAGCTCAGCTGTCAATTCTTCAAATGAAATTTTAAAATTTTTTTCTTCTAAATTCATAATCTTCCAGCTGGAGATCCTCACTGACACTCATAAGGAGGAGGGCCTTCTTCTCTTCTTCACCCCTTGAGGGTCTCTTATCTGTTTATTTACTTTATAAACCTCCAGGGCAAGCTTCCTGGGCGTCATCTTTCTTTGGGTATTCTCCACCATGTAATAGAATTTAATGACATAGGGGTAACTTTTACAATTTATAAAACTTCTTATTTTTAATTATAATACATTGGAAATTACATTTTTTTACCTTTAAACTAATAAAATTTTTAATTAAATATTTATAAAACTTTCATTTATTGTTACAGCTCAAATAATTTTTGTGAGAATATGCTTTGTAAATGGGATGGATCTCATATCCTTTAAAAAGGGCTTTATAATTGCTTTTGCTTTACACTTTAATGTTTCATCTGCAACATCAAAAAATCTTTGAACCACATAATTTGCATACATGTCAGTGCACATATAAAATAAACAAGGTTTTACACCATCAGGAATTTTTGAAAACTCTCCAAAAGTATTTCTAATTGCTCTTTAGAGCAGTTATTTACACATTTCTCAACTACATTTGATGAAAATTTGTCTTTACTTAATAAAAATGAATTTTTAATAATGTGATCAAATATTTCATCTCTAAGTTTACTAGTTGATTCTATAAGGTGTTGTATAACATAATTTTCCATATTTATCATTTATTAAAACATCTATGTGTTTTATTATCTCTAAATAAATATTCCATGTTTCTTCTTCTGTACATACTTCAAATAACCTTTGTAATACTCTACAACCGTATCTTTGTTGTGAAAGATTTAAACAATCATTTTCAAATTCCTTAATAAAATCCTTTATCTATGTCTTTATCAATACATTTCTGTACTACATGATTTCCATTAGGACTTGCTATTAATTCCCCTATTTTACACTCAATTTCTGCTACTATTGATTTTATTTCATCCATATGATCTATTAATTTTTGAATTACTCTACAACCATATACATGTAAAGATAATTCATAAATGTGACCAAAAAATTTTACCGTTAAATTATAAGATTGATCTTCATTAAAAATGGTATAATTTTTGTATTACATAATTTCCAAATAAATTTGTGCTTAAATCTAAAGAAGAATTAATAATTTGATCAAAAAATATAGAAATTTTTTCATTATTCCACTCATCTATTTTACTTTGTATATATCTAGAGCCTTCTTGATCTTTACATACAATAACACAAATAGTAGAAATATCAAAAATAGTTTCTAATCCCATTGTATTATAAAAATCTTTTATATCATTTAATATGGGATTTGGTTCATTTTTAATGAAGAACATGATATTGGCATAGTAAAAGTAGTTATTTCACTTTTTAAAATTAAATCTGGTAATTCATAAGTCATATTACCAACGGGTGTAGTAGTTCTACTCTTTCCAGAGAATTCTGAACAACTACCAGAATCTGGAAATTCCAAATCTATCATTTCTACAGCAGTTTTTGTTTCAGAAAAAGCTCTACTTAAAAAATCGTTGTATTCAGTAGACCAATTTGTAAGTGTTTTATATTCAAATTTAGGGGGTTCTAATCTTGGATTTTTATTTTTTTTATAAAAATTAGTATAAATAATTTCATTCTTTATATCGGTTAACTCAATATTTTCACTTTCTTGAATAAATTCATCAACTGGAGGAGCACTGAATGAACGATTAAACTGCATTTTAAGGGGTATAAAAATTACTTAAATGAAAAAATAAAAAAAATAAAAAAGAGGAGAATAAAGAAAAAGCCAATCAAAGTATATATTATTTGTTTCAAAAAACAAATAAACAAACAAAAAATTAAATAAAAGGAGGACTAATAAAATTCATGCTTAATTTTACAAGATGGTTAGAAATGAGAGAAACTAAAATGATTTGTTAAATAAACAAGAAAACCAATAAAAAGGAATATTGGATTAGTAAACGAGTAGGAGTTTCTGGTAAACATGTGGAATAGTATTATTATATCCAACCTAAATAACAAGAAAACCAATAAAAAGGAATATTAGATTAGTAAACGAGTAGGAGTTTCTGGTAAACATGTACAATAGTATTATATATCCAACTCTAAATAACAAGACAACCAATAAAAAGAATTAGTAAACGAGTAGGAGTTTCTGGTAAACATGTGGAATAGTATTATATATCAACTCTAAATAACAAGACAACCAATAAAAAGAATTAAAGAATTAGTAAACGAGTAGGAGTTTCTGGTAAACATGTGGAATAGTATTATTATATCCAACTCTAAATAACAAGACAACCAATAAAAAGGAATATGGATTAAACAAAATAAAGTATTATTGAAACAAATAATGAAATGTGTAATTAGAATTTAATGCCATGCGGGTAACTTTAACAAAAAGAGTTAATTATTAAGTGAATAGAAAATTTTAATAGAAGATTAGAAGGATTAGCAAATAAAAGATTACAAGAATAGGAAAAGAAGAAAAGGAGGATCAACCCTAACTAAAGATAAAAGAGTAAAGCAGATATTTAACTTAAAGCAAAGCCTGGGCTCACATTAAAAATAAAGTGATTATTATTGGTAAATAATGACATAAGGAGAAAAAATAGCAAATAAAGACATTAGAGGGATTATTAGCAAATAAACACATTACGAAGACATTGGGAGAATTCTTGTTAAATAAAGACATTAAGGGGGATTATTGGTAAATAAAGACATTACGAAGACATTAGAGGGATTATTGGGAAATAAAGACATTACGAAGACATTGGGAGAATTCTTGTTAAATAAAAACAGTTTAAAGGGATTATAATTAAAAGCTTTTATTAAAATGAATATTTTTATTTTATAATTTAAAGTGAAACTACCCGGCATTTTTACAAAAAAGCATTCCAATTGGTTAAAAGCAAAAGAATTTTACAATAATTGAAATACAGAAAATTCGGTTATTAAACCCTAAAAAAGAACTCTAAAGCCGCAACATAAAAAACACCCAAAATTTGTGAATTGTAGAAATTTATAAGTTCTTTGATACCATTTTAAGCCAATTTTATTTTAAGTAACAGTTTGAGGTAAACTGGGTATTTAGTATTGTTGTTAAAGTTACCCCCATGTTATTAAATTCTATTTAACTGTATAATATAAATCCAACTTTTATAAATGGCCTTGCTTTGATTATATTTGTTAACACAAACTTATTTTAAGTAAGAGTTTGGGGTAAACAAGGCTATTTATTTAAGTATAATATATATATCTAACTTTAATAAAGTCTCCTTTGAAGATTATCTTCTACTATTTATAATTACTTTAATGATTACCCGTGTTTACCTCAAACTCCTACTATTTATTTAAATGAAGTTTTGAGTATTAAATGTGGGGTCTTTTATTCGATTAGAGAGTCAAAGGATAGTTTTACATCATTTTGTTTGTCCCCTTAGATTTAATTGTTTCTACTGAAGAATCAACATATCAATTAACGTCTTGGGGACGAGAAGGTCTTTGTTTGTCCCCTTAGATTTAATTGTTTCTACTGAAGAATCAACATTATCAGTTAACGTCTTGGAGACGAGAAGGTCTTTGTTTGTCCCTTTTGATTAATTGTTTCTGCTGAAGAATCAACATTATCAGTTAACGTCTTGGGGACGAGAAGGTCTTTGTTTGTCCCTTAGATTTAATTGTTTCTACTGAAGAATCAACATTTTCAGTTAACGTCTTGGGGACGGGAAGGTCTTGCTTTAAAAGGCTTCAAAAAGTCTGCCTGCATATTTTTCACTTTTGAATCCAAAGTATCGAAGTTAATTGGTTCATGTTTCATTTATTAGGGTAAATCAATATAAATAAATTTAAAGAATTCCCTCCAAGTTTATTAAAACAATAAACTTACAATAACACATCAAATATAAAGAATAAATCTATTTTTAAAACTATAAAATCAATTTATTAATAAGTTTTTTGAAAAAAGAATTAAAATATGTCAAAACTATCAAATTGATTACTGTTATTAAAATACTGTAATAAGAAAAAAGACATTTACTGTTACTACTTAAATATTTATTGGCATTTCGGGTATTTATCTTGACCGATTATAACATTTACATTTGCTTAAATAAAGTTTAAAAGATAATTATATAACAGGGGTAGTAATGAAATAGTATTGGGTTAAGTAAGTATAATCTAACTGTTGTGTTATCCTCTATTAATATAATACCCTAATACTTGAATACTTTAATGATGAAGTGGTTACTGTTATCCTTTATTAATATAATCCCTAAATACTTGAAAGATGAAGTGGTTACTGTTATACTCTGCTAATATAATCCCTAAATACCCTCAAAGACTTAATACTTGAAAGATGAAGTGGTTACTGTTATACTCTGCTAATATAATCCCTAAATACCCTCAAAGACTTAATACTTGAAAGATGAAGTGGTTACTGTTATACTCTGCTAATATAATCCCTAAATACCCTCAAAGACTTAATACTTGAAAGACGAAGAGGTTACTGTTATAATCTACTAATATAATCCCTAAATACTTTGATGATAAAGTGGTTACTATTATCCTCTATTTATATAATCCCTAAATACACTGAATGATTTAATACTTTGATGATGAAGTGGTTACTGTTATTCTCTACTAATATAATCCCTAAATACTTGAAAGATGAAGTGGTTACTGTTATACTCTACTAATATAATCCCTAAATGCCCTTTATGACTTAATACTTTAATGATGAAGTGGTTACAACTTCTGCGATAACACAAGACACCAACTATTAATATTGAGTTATATAAATTTTATTAATTAAAGTTGTATTTAATATTAGTAAGAGCTTGAGGAACACATGTGTATTTGTTTTAGTATAATATATATTGTCGCAACTGTAGAGTTATCTTGTAACTCTGTTGCTTTCTTAAGTGAAGATTTTTAAGTAAAATTTTGCTTTAAAATAAAGCATGGATTATTTACCCATGCAATCAATAAATGAAAGTTCTAAAATTGACAATATATATCCAACTGTAAATAAGTAAGACAGTTAATTAACTTGAACTCCTTTTTAAGTAATTATAAAGGAGTTCAAGTTAATTAATTAGGCGCCCATGTTTACCTCAAAGTTCAGCATTTAATTAAAATAAATAACATAAAGAGCAAGAAGTAA
The DNA here is from genome assembly GCF_051622035.1 of Arctopsyche grandis. Taxonomy (NCBI): domain Eukaryota; kingdom Metazoa; phylum Arthropoda; class Insecta; order Trichoptera; family Hydropsychidae; genus Arctopsyche; species Arctopsyche grandis. The sequence goes on along the minus strand of NW_027518484.1, from coordinate 25,553 downwards.
ACACGGCAGCAATGGTGTGACTAAGGACTAAATAAACAGTGAAAATGTCTAGTTGTTTTATTTCTCGTTATATGGCACTTATATTGGCTGTGGAAGCCTATTAAATTTATAAAAAAGCAGCCACTAAATTAAATAAATACTTAAAAAACAATTAGAAGCCCCTTTTCGTTGTTTTAAGATTTACATGTGTATCTTTTAAATATCAAACATGAAATGTAAAAACTTATACTTTATGTATATTTAATTAATTATAACGGACAAAGATAATCTCAAATCCGTATCTTATAACATAGTAGTAGAATAACTAGCTATAATTCAACTATAATAGATAACATTTGTATAAATTTCTAATATAATTAATAGTCTTTTAGAAAATATCAAACAGCTATTGAACCAGAGATTACTCCTGGCAAAGATATCATCTTTTCTTTTTTGTCTTTTAGACAATATCAAACAGCTATTGAACCAGAGATTACTCCTGGCAAAGATATCATCTTTTCTTTTTTGTCTTTTAGACACTTTAACTGAGCCATTTAACCAGAGATTACTCCAGACAGAGATACCATCTATTAATTGTATTACTTTAAAGGCGGTTGGGAAATCTAGTTGGGTGTATTTTCTTTATCCCCGTAGAAGCTGTGAGAAAATTGACAACCTCCTTGTGCTGATGCGTTAAACAAATCACTTGTTTCGATCTAAGTTTGGCCCAAGAACTTGGAAGAAATATCATTTGCTCTTTTTTCAACACAAACACAATAGAAAGCATCTTTAAATAGTGTTGAGCTTTTCTTTTTATTCCTCTTAGAAAGATTTTATTAATTTACCAGAATATCTGTAGTAGCCCACTTTAAGTAAAAATAGCCACATTTAGCTGGCAATGTGGCTATTAGATTTTCAGAAAATGCGGGGTTGTTTTTAAGTCCTTACCGAGTAACAAAAACTTGCAAATCGGCATTTAAAAGTCAACTTTACGATGCAGGTTGAAGAGTTCTCTGAAATAATTAAAAAAAATTACCCCGGGAGATAGCTTTGACACCGTATCGGTCTAATTTATGTTGATTTAGTATTAATAGTTGGATATCTATATTATACTTAAATAAATACACATGTTTACATCAAAATTTAACTTTTTATAATATTGTGTGTCACTTTTAAATTATTTCTTGTAAAATTAACACTTTCGTGTGTACTTTATAGCACTTTTTAATTAATGGGCTTTACTATGGGCATTGTGTAAATAACTTTTTAATTATTGTATAACACTTATGCTTGTGTAAAGCACTTTTTAATTATTCTGTAACACTCATACTTGTGTAAAGCACTTTTTAATTATTCTGTAACACTTATGCTTGTGTATCGTGCTTTTTAATTATTGTATAACACTTATGCTTGTGTAAAGTACTTTTTAATTATTCTGTAACACTCATACTTATGTATCGTGCTTTTTAATTATTGTAGATTACTATGGTAATTGTGTACCACTAATGTATCTTATTGTTTTGTACTTTTTAATTATTGTACAGCACTCATAATTATTGTATTGTGCTTTTTAATTATTGTGTAACACTTTAATCTATAATTTTTACAGATACCTCACTTACAACAATCTGTTTCAAATGTCACTTTACATTTCTATCCTTCTAATACTTATTACTTTATTATCCACTCATTTCTTTTCTCTATTCTATCCTCTCAATTTTTATCTCCTTTCTTCTCTAAATAAATTTTTTTGAATTTTCTTCCCCTCACATGCAAAAATCTGAAAATACCGAAAAGCCTGAAATTAGAAAAAAAATGGTTCCTGGTGCTAGAGAGATTATAATGCAAGTAAAACAATCTTCAAATTCTATTGAAGTTTTAACTTCTGAAATTAATGAATGTAAAGAAACTCTTAGCGGTTTAATTGCAAATGAAAGAAGTAACAGTCCAAAATCTAAAATTTTGAATGAATTACATTTAGAAAATGATGAAAAAAATATTTTAAAAGGTGAAAAGAATAATTTACTTTCTACTATTGATGAATCAAAGAATAAAATTAGTGCTTTAAGATCTACCATGGATCATCATTCTAACGGTTTAAATACTTTAGAAAAAATTAACAAAGCTTTAGATGAGGCTGAATTAGAATTGATTTCTAAAAGTTTGTCTCAAAAAGAAACAATGGAAATTAATAACAGAATGTCCGATTTGAAAATACAGAAAATTAAAATGTCTGATAATGAAGCAAATCATAAAATAATTGAAGATTGTGAAACATTAATTAAAGAATCTAAAGGTAAATTAACTGATATTAACACTAAATTAAATGAAAGGAGTGCTAATATTGCTGGATTAAAAGAGAAATTAAATCAAATATCTGAAACTAGTAGAGTTAAATCGCCTGAAATTTTAAAAGTTGAAACTAAATTGAATGCACTTAAATTACAAAGGGATGAATTATTTAAAACAAGAACGTCTCTTAGGGAGAAGATTCATGAAATGGAAGAGGAATTTGCTAAGTTTGAAGGTGAGTTATTAATTCAGAAGAGTTTAGAAGAACAAAAAGAAAATCTTAGGAAGGCGATTTCACAGTTAAAAGATGAAAAAGAAACTTTAATTTCGGAAAAAAGTGCTTACGACCCTAAAATTTTTGATTCTTTAATTTTTACAATTAGTAAAATTATAAAATCTAACGTTTTTTCTATGAACATCGATTTAGTGACCCAATTAATGAAATACGGAATTGCAATCCCTTCAAATATGGAGAATCTAAAAGACTCAATTGAAGCTTTAAATGCTAAAAAGGTAGAATGCTCATCATCATTTGCAAGCAAAAATCAAAAAGTAAATTTGGCTATTGCAGCAATTGATTTAAAGATTGAAGCAGAAAATCTTAAGATCAGCGAATTACCAGAAACGGACTTTGAACTCTTGAAAAAAGGAGGTTTTAGAACAGGTGGCTTTAAAAATAAAGAAAGGATTTAATTTTTATTTTGTTTTTTTATGTAATTAAAATAAAAGATATAATTTAAGTTAAAGTTGCCACCAGATCATTAACGGTTGGATTATAATTATTTAATTAAAGTTGCCACTATGTCATTAGCGGTTGGATTATAATTATTTAATTAAAATTGCCACTATGTCATTTACGGTTGGATTATAATTATTTAAATAAAATTGCCACCAGATCATTTACGGTTGGATTATAATTATTTAATAATAATTACTCTTGTTGTGATTATCTTCTATTTAGTTTTTTCGTAATTAAAATAAAAGTTGTTATATATTTTAATTAAAGTTGACGCCATATCATTAACGTTTGGATTATTACTATTTAAATAAAATTGCCACCAGATCATTAACGGTTGGATTATTACTATTTAATAATAATTACTCTTGTTGTGATTATCTTCTATTTAGTTTTTTTCGTAATTAAAATAAAAGTTGTTATACATTTTAATTAAAGTTACCATTATGCCATTAAATTTTATTAACAATTGTAATTAAAGTTGAAACTATGTCATTAACGGTTGGATATTAGCTATTTATAATACTCTTGTTGTGATTATCTTCTATTTACATTTTTTCGTAATTAAAATATATTTCGGGATTTGTTTTGCCAATTCCTCAAATCTCCAAATTTAATTATATTTTAGTAATAGCTAAAAACTAGGGAAAACCACGTCATTGGCAGTTTTTCTAGCAGTTCTTGGGGTTTCTATTAAAAATATTCTCAACTTTTTATTAAAATTGTTAAGTTACCCCTATGTCATTAAATCCTTTGAACAAAAATCTTCCTTCTCAATACTTTTAAAGTCAAAATATTTGTAGCTAAATATCTTGTTTGAATTTTTACGTATAAATTTACAGGTTGTACCCCTCTTTATTTAAATCTTTTAACAAAATATTAAAAAATGTGTAAATTATTTCATTTAATAAACTTTAAAAATCCATAAGTTGATAAACTGACAGTTTCAATAAAAAACATATAAATTAGTAACTTTTGAATTATTGATCTTACGGTGTTTAACATTGTTTCAAAAAATGGTGCACAGGGTACACTGAAATTACACTTTCCACTTACTCTATCATTAGTTGTTTCTAGTCCACAACATCCAAACCGATTCTGAATAAAGGATCTTTGAGATAATGAAAATGAATCCCACCTCTCGTTTATCCATTCACTACTGTGCTCTACAATACCATTAGATTTAATTGTTAGAAGTATTTGAATGTTCAGTAAACAGCAAAGTGTAAAAATATACAAAAATGTTTTTGTTTTTCTGTCTGAATTTAAACATACAAATCCAAGATATCCATTAATTATTGAAAATACACACATTGCTGCGGCGGGAACAATGTATTTGGGGGGAATTGGAATTAAAGAATCTGTTTTTACAAACAACACAATACTTAAGACTAATGAAAATACCCCAAATAATAAGATTATTATTTGTAGAATATGGAAGAATACTTTAGAAATCTTTCTAACAGTTTCTTGAGCATACATTGTTTTTATTTACTAAATCAAATAAAAATCATGGTTTCAATTGGCCGTTTCAGATGAATATCGAATGAAAACAAAATAAATAATGCGTCAAAAATGGATTAAAAAGACGTAAATGATTAATCGGGCATTATATTTTTGTGGTAAAAAACTGATCAAAATATTATAACAAAAGAGTTTGAGAGAAACGCGGGTATTTAGTATTCTATATATCCAAGTTTAATTAAGATTGTGATTCATTATTTTTGTTATCTGAAGTCCTATTAGACGTTAAGGGGGGACTTAAATAATACTAAATCAACAATTTTAAGATTTTAGTTCATTATTGCTGTTATCTGAAGGCCCTTTAGGCATTAAGGGTTCTTAATTAATTTTAGCAATTTTAAGATTAAGATTATACTTTATGTTATTATCTGAAGACATATATAAAGGGCTATATATTTAAGACTATTTCAACAATTTTAAGATTGTGATTCATTATTTTTGTTATCTGAAGTCCTATTAGACATTAAGGGGGGACTTAAATAATACTAAATCAACAATTTTAAGATTTTAGTTCATTATTGCTGTTATCTGAAGGCCCATTAGAAATTAAGGGTTATTTAATTAATACTAAAGCAACAATTATCATAGCCTAAGTTAATCTTAGCCAGTGTATTTATTTTTTAAGATTGACTTTAAAGGTTCAAACTAATTATTTTAATAAAAAATTTAATTTGACAAAATAAAAAAGAGAATAGATATGTTACAACATTAATACCAGATCTATTGTGTCTTTTGGCATCAAAGATAGCTAAGCCCTTCATAAATAAAGTTTTTGGCCGTTAAGCCCACTTAATTGTTAAATTTATAAAGTATTTCACAGCATATTGCAAATAAAATTATAAATTGTTGGTGAAAAGTTTTTAAAAAAATGGTGAAATCATGGAGCCACCCCACGATTACGTTGTTGTTTTTTGTTAAGTGCTTTATAATTTATTATTGTTATATTCAGTCAAGATTACTACCTTCTGTGCCAATAAATATTTCAAGTAGTAACAATTTAATCTACCAATATATGTAGCTCTAATTTTATTAAATTTTTTTTTTGAACTTTTATAATCTTGGGTGCTTCTTAAATTAAAAATGATAAAATATCAATTTTTAATTATTTAGGTTGGATTATAGCTAATTAAGTTAATAATATTTAATAAAAATGCTTGTTATGACAATCTACGACCAATTTATTAAAAGTTTTTAATCGTGTTTTCTTTCATTCTTGGGATTCCTTTAGGGGCTACTTTCGTCGTTTTCAGCTATCCCTCCTTTTTTTCTTTTTTTCAACTTCCGTTTATTTTTAATAATATATGCATAACTTAAAATAACCAGGAGCAATTACCCTTTGTAATTAATATTTTTGGTTGGATTATTAGTATTAAGTATAATTATTCTATTAACTTGCCCTTGTTATGATTTCTCTTCGACTTTTTTAAGCAAAGTATCTTTTCTGCTGACACTCAATTATGAAGTTTTGTTTAAATTTTACAACTAAATTTTAATTGAGTGTAGAAAGATATGGCTAATCTGATTTATTGGTAACATTTTGTACAGCAGTCTCAATTTTTAGCAAGAAATCAACTTAAATGATATTCAATACTCAATAATACCAATTAAATTATTTACACTGGGTAAGATGTAACCATTCCTTCCTAAAAAATCTTTGATGCCGAAAAAAACAAAATTTTATGTTTTTAATAGATTTCATGGGGTATTTAATAAAAGTTAGATATATATATTATACTTAAATAAATACCCATGTTTACCTCAAACTCTTACTATAAATAATATTTCTTTTTTTTATAATCAAATTGAAAAATGCTAAAAAAACGATTTTTAAGTTAAATTTGAGACAGATATTGGTATTTTATTGAAAAATTACAATTAAATAGCCATTTATAAAAAATAGCACAGGATGGATTCGAACCAACAACCTTTGGATTATGAGTCCAATACGCTACCATTGCGCCACCGTGCTTGAGTAAAAAAAATAAATAATATTTTGTTTAACATATTTATTGCATACTTTTTCAATTGGTGTTTAAAGGGACTGTTTGAAATTTTTTCTAAGATTAAGGACATACAAAAATACCAATTCAAACATCATATTTGAATGGCAAAGATTAAGTTCATCTGATTTAAATTTCTAAATAGTAATGTTTGACAAAATAATAAATTTAAAAAAGTAAAACACATACTAAAAGCCTAATTTAATTAATATAAAATTTTAATTAATAATTAGTTCTAATTGTAAAAGTTACCCCTATGTCATTAAATTCTATTAACACTAATTAATTATAAAAAAAGTATTATTAAACTTCGAAGATAATCATAACAAGGGTATTTATTTAATTGCATTATCTTAAATAGCTAAAATACAACCAGAAAAATATTCTTGGCTCAAATAGCTATAATCGCGACCCTTTAATAGTAACCGGCAGGAATATAAATGGTCATACAAGTTAATTTTAAAGGGAAATTAACTTATTGAAAGTATAAATATCAAATATTTAAGGTAAATAGAAATCTAATTACTATTTTATTCCTTCGTATTTTTTTGGCAGATCGTGAGAATTTTCACTAGAAAACATTAAGGCAATAAAATTAAGTAATCAGTCGTTAATTCATAAATTACATAATTTTCTAATTAATAATTTGTTAATTTGTTAATTTTCATTGTATTTTAAAATACTTTTGAAAGCCTTTAATAATCTTAGCATCATATGATCATACATCAAAAAAGGATGAATAATTATTTCACTATAAAATTCACAATCCGTTTCTTTGAAGATATAATTTTGATCTTTTAATGTAACATGAAATATCTTGCCTGGGCAGTACAACTTTTCATGTAAATTAGATTTTTTAATGAATTTTTTTGTTTTTTCTATGAAATCATTATTTGCTTTAAAGATATTAGAGCCTATAGAAATACATAAAAATTTAAAATCTAAAATCGATCCAAATGATAATCTAGGAATTATATCATTATCATAACAAAATACCGTAATATTAACAAAATGGCGTTTTGCTATACAATTTGATATAAAAGGAGGGGGTGAGAATGCAATTACTTTAAATTTGAAGTTAAAATTTTTTATGTCGTTTTTTTTAAAATTTATATGTTCTGAAAAATCAGAAAAATGATGAAAAATTAGATAAACCAAAATTCCTACTGCTCCACCCATAGAATGCCCAGTTATAAGAATATCTTTGATAGCTTTTTTCTTAGCTTTTAATAATAAATAAAAAATTTCATTATTAATAAAATCTAATGCTAACGCAACAAAACCTGTATGTGCAAAACCATCGATAAAAGGTGTATAAGAACTATCTAATATTTTTAAAAGATCTTCCGGCTTACTACTCCCTCTAAATGAAATTACTAGTTGATTTGAATCAGTAAAAAAAGCACAAAAAGGTGTTGAAAACATACTGCCATTTTTAATTTTAATTAAATCTTTTTCTTCAATTAAAACTCTTTCTAAAATATGCTTCTTAGCCTTATCAATAATATTCACTGTTCTAATTTTACAAGGAATAAACATTCTAGCCGGTGCTTCTGTATAAGCCGCTGCTGAATAATTTAATGCGTTTAAGGCATTTTTTGCCAATTTTTTCCCTAGATTTTTGGGCTGAGAATAAATTAATTGAGGCACACGTTTTTTTAACATTTTAGTTTCATATATTTGAATTATTAAGAACCCCCAAAGGGCTTTTAACATACAATAAAAAGATCCCTGGTTAATGTAAAACAGTAAATCTATAACTTTTGTCGTTGTTTTAATAAAAAATCCATTTAAATACTTTTTTAAAGTTACAATAATAATTAAAAATATTGGCTCTATAAAAAAGTTTATGCTGATTTGTCTTAATCCATCATAATATCTAAGCATTGAACTAGGAAAACAAAAACATTCGTGCTTTTTATGCTCGAAAAATAATGTTTTTGCTAAGTTGTTTTCTAAAAAGTTGGAGTTCGAAAAATCACGTTCTTTTATGGTTATTTCTAGCTCTATGAATCCTTTAATTCGCTCTTTTTTACCATAATAATCGGCAGAATTTATATTTTTATAATCTCTAATTTTAATTTGAATTTTCACAAAATTTTTTAATTTTTCAATTATAACAAAGTCAAAAACACTTAAAATATTAGTCGCCGATTTCGAATCTTTAGTAAAATTACAAAAACTACCATCAAAACAGTCCTTACTTTTAATACAAATTTTACTAAATTTCAAATCTTCTAAGATGTTATCTGCTTCTAAATCATTATTGAGCACCTTAAAAATATTTGCTAATTTAATATTTACAAATCCAAACGGTGTCTGTCCAAAGGAGTATTCAATTCCTTGATTTAAATAAATGTTGATAACACCAAACAAAGATTGATGAAGGCTTATATTTTTGATATTGAATTCATTAATAAATCGTCGTTCTACTTTATCAAATTTATATACACACGTAAAACTATGTTCAATATCACAGTTTATTCTACTCAATTTAAAATTTAAAGTTTTGCTTAATAAATTCATTTGTTGGGGTAATATAGATGAATTAATTGGTAAAAAATTAGATTAATTATTTCACAGGGAAGGAATTTGTTAGCAATACTTCTGTATTGTTTAATTACAACTTCTATTAATCAATTACTATAAGAAAACTAACATGTATTAACAACTACAGCTTAAATAAATCCAACTTCTATTAGTCAATTACTATAAATTGAAAAATAGTGCAATATACTTTCAAGTCTTAAATAAATGAAAAAAGTTAGCAGGTTAAAAAGGTACCTTAAATAGCGGCAAAATATTATCATAAAATACGTCAAATAGCTCGTTGTTTAAACTTCTATTCAAAATAGAATTTTTTTTGAAGAAATACGAATATTTAATACAAATCGGGTGCAGATTCAGAATATTTATAGTTTAAAAGAAATTTCTAATTTATATTTTAGACGAATAAAATCATAGCAGTGGTTTTTATTAAATAATTATTGTCGAAATGTTTTTAAATAAATAACACTTAATGCCTTATAAATCTTCAAATAGCAATAATTATTGTTGACCTGGTTTTAAATAGACAGCAATTAATGTCTTTTAAATCTGCAAAAAACAATAATTATTGTTGGAATGGTTTTAAATAAATAACCCTTAATGACTAAAAGTTCTTGAGTTTACAACGGCATTTGTTGAAATTAAGCTATAAATAGCTTTTTATTTATTAAATACCCTTTTGCACTCTTTTTCTAATAATATTTGCCAAGACTATAGAGTTATTTTATAATTCTGTAGACATTTTCTCAAAATTCTATAAATTTACCAGGGATCTTATATTTGCCCTCACAATTATTAAATAAATCATTTTTATGTATTTGTAAATAGAATTTAATGACATAGGGGTAACTTTAACAGTATTAATTAATAACAAATTTGTTTCTGACGAGGAATATTCTCGCTTGTTTATTTTTTAAAGCTAAAACTTGTAATGTTTTCTTTTTCTTCCTCTTCTTAATTTTGTTTATTTTTTTATTATCCCTTGCACCCCATGAAAATGCCATTGCTGAAAGTTCCGGAGAGTAGAAGGGCGGCAGTGATAAAAAACAGATTATCGGCACAACGCAGTTTTCTAAAAAAGCAAACGGCCAAAATCATTAATTCTGCCAACTCTCCTAATATTTTTAAACAAAATTCAAAAAACATTGGTAAGAATATTAGAAGCGCTAAACAGGAATTTAGCAAACCAAAAATTACCTTTTCTGACACTAAAAAAAATGCTGTGAATATTTTTTGCAATGATTTTCCATTAAAAGAACTGGTTATCCCTTCATTTAACAATCTTGATTTAAAATGCCAGATCCCATACCAAATTTCAATATCAATTTTGGGATTTTATTGGCCATTTTGTTGTGTTAAATGAGTTTGGGGACCAGAAACAAGATGATTTGTATGATTTTCACAGGCTCCATTTTTATTAAATTTTTTCAATGATTTTATTTATATTTAATTTATAATATTGAGATTATAATTGTCGCAACTGTAGAGTTATCTTGTAACTCTGTTGCTTTCTTAAGTGAAGATTTTTAAGTAAAATTTTGCTTTAAAATAAAGCATGGATTATTTACCCATGCAATCAATAAATGAAAGTTTTAAAATTGACAATAATAATTAAGTTTGCAAAAGTATAGAAGTTTTATATTTATATTTAATTGATGTAACAGATGAGATTATAATAATTAATTTTGCATAAGTATAAAAATTATATAAATTGTTGTGTTATCCTGTATTAATATAATTTAAATAAATACCCTTAATGATGAAGAGCTTACACGCCACTTCGATGGCACAAGACATATAAATCTTTATATAAATAGAATTTAATAGCATCAGGGCAACTTTAACACTTTAATTTATTAATTTTGGATTATGGCCATTTAAGCTAATGTTATTTAATAAATGTTCTTGTTATGATTATCTTCGGCTATAAATAATAAATTTTACATAAGTTTAATAGTTTATTGATTTATTAAGTTGGGATTTTGAAAAATAAAAAAAAAATTTACATAAGTAAAAAAGTTTTTTATTATTGTATTATGTTAAAATTATACAAAAGACACATCACTTAGTCTTTATATTGATTAATTGTATTCGGTGTTTTAATATCTTAACAAATGTTGATGCCTTTTTTATTTTTAAGGTTGGATTACTGCCATTTAAGCTAATGCTATGTAATAAATGTTCTTGTTATGATTAGTTTCAACTATTATGGCCAGAAATGAAACATTTAGTGCCAATATTAGCACTAAATGGAATTTCTTCTTCATGTTAAACGTTTTACTGTTCTAGGGTGTTGTAAATAAACAGAAATTAATTAAAACGGTAATTAATTTTGTTTTTTGAGAAGTCTACAGTATTTTTAATTATTTCAAGGGCAACAATATTCAACTTAAAAAACAATGTGGGCTCGGTAAAGATGATCTTATATTATCTCTTAATTGTTCTTTGTTCATTCTCTATCCTTTTCAAACATCAATTGTGAATATTTATTTAATCCGGTTAGATTATACCTATTTAAGCTAACCAGATTTTTTTAAACCCCTTTTCAAACATCAATTGTGAATATTTATTTAATCCGGTTAGATTATACCTATTTAAGCTAACCAGATTTTTTTAAACCCCTTTTTTAATGTAAATATCTTCGACTAATTATAATAGATAACATCATTTAATTCTATAAGGCAGGGTAAAAGTCTATATGAGACTGATTTTATAAAAAAAACATAATTTTTTATTTTTTCATACTATTTACGCTGAGTCTCCGAGTATTCAGGATTGTAATGTACAAAAACCCAAAATAGAGCAAATCACAAATAGAGGTAAAGAAAATCATAACTTAAACCCTTATTAAATAAGAATACCTTTAATAATTATAATTCAAACTTAGATTTATAATTTTTTTAATATTACTGTTATAATTGTAAATAAAATTTAATGGCAAAGAGGGGAACTTTAACAATAACCATCAATATTAGTACTAACAAAGGCAATAAAAAATTTAAGTATTAAAAAATTTCATTAACAATAATTTTAAGGTTTTCTTTTTGCACCGAAGAGGTGTAAGCTTTTTTAGGGTTATTTATCAAAGATTACAAATAAAACATATCCTTTATAAAGTACCTTTTAAATGTTAAATTAAAGGCATAGATTATTATAAACATGGATTTTAATAAATTAAAAATGTCTGGGGACAAAAATACACTAATTATCACTCAAATTTTTTTAAATGCACAAATTAGATATAAAATATGATTGCCAGTACTAATCTATTCAAGTTTCAAGTTTTCATGCTCGATAAACTATTTGTACGAGATTCTCTCGATCCATTTGTCCCTTGCCGTTTAATTAAATTTACCTCCCTTTGTATTTCATAATCATGCAACCCTGTTGCTATTACATCCTTCATCTTAAATGGTCAATTACCGACCTTTGCGTTTGTATAATTGACTTAACACTTTTAAAAAGAAATGAAAAAGTTAATATAACAAGTACAGGGCAGTCCATAATTGCCAAAAATTGATTAAATAACATTTATGTTTTAAATTGCTCTGTATTTATAAGAATTAGTGACGCTATAAATTGCTAATTTCACTAGTAACAAATTAAATGGAAAAATCACAGCAACATCTGTTTTTTTCTAAGGATTATAGCGAAAACTTTTCATTAATAAAGTATTTTGTCTCCCAGGGGATTTAATTAAATTATATTTATAAAAGAATTCACAACAACTTCTATAAAAAAAAGATATTTGTTTTTGAGTGAAATTTTTGCCAGACTACTTAATATCTCATGCCATGCAACTACAAATTATTTCGCAAGAAATTGATAATGTTGGCACATTTTTAAAATACGCGGTAAACCACAACCTAATAATTGATGTATTTCATTTTTTCTGTTTAACCTGCCTTTGAAGCACCCAATTATTAGGAAATGTGTACATTTCAGATAAATGAATAACACAATTTTTTAAATCTATCAAAAAGTAATTGGGCCCCGCAGACAAGATCATAAAAAACAACTTCTTTAATTTTCTATGGTTAACATAATGCCATTAACAGATCTCAGGCGTATGTTTTATAAAGGAGCTCCTGCACTGCACTCAAATAAAACCCAAATTTTCAATTTATAGAAGGTGCTCAAGTAAAATATGCTTCTAATTTAATTTTTGATTAATTAAAAAATACAAAAGATACCCCTGCTATTTAAATGTTGATCGAACGTCATCTTGAGTATTAAATATGATATTAAAAAAATAATTTAAAATATTGGTTTTTTAAACAAAGACCGGTTATCTAAAAGGAAAAAGGGGCTTTTATACTAATATGCAATTATATGATGGTAAATAATTACTCGCATTGCCTTTTTTTTGTGTATGAAGTTAAACATAATTTGATGATAACGGCCAAATAGTTATATTTTTAGATTAAGGAGATTTATTAACATTAATGGGCGCTGTATTACTACTGTTATGAGTTTATGTTGTTTTTATATACATTTTCATGGGATCAGGAAGTGGTTTTCTTACCTGAAACTCACAATATTTTCACATAGTTTACAAACAAGTGGTAATTCTTAAATAATAAACGATAAAAAAAGAATGGAAAAATTAATTTCTTTCCTCTGTAGTGAGATCTGTTCAAGATTGGCAGAAACAAGGATAATTTTTCACAAATTACAAAAATATTTAGAAAATGGAAACAGATATAGATTTTTTTTTAAAAAAAACACAAAAAAAGTAATATTTCATATTACATTTAATAAAATACTTAAAATAACATGTCAGTTTGAAAAATTAAAAACATTGAATCTTACCATTATGCTCTGGGTATCAAAACTATTAATTAAATACCCTTTTGGGCATTTTTTCCAACTTTAAACTTTAAATAAATAATTTATAGGATAAAATTGTATGAAAAGAAAAGTAGTTTTATAATTTATCTAAGATGTTTATTACAACCAAACAATTACAGTAGGACAAAAAGTTAAAAAGAATAGAAATTTATTTAACTTTCTAAAACAATCATCAGAAAGCCACACCTTTTGATTTTGTCTATCAAATGTCCAAAACTACAAAGAATTAAATAAAAGTTGATTTTTTTCCAAGTCTAGCAAGGCTAAATGAGAATTAAAAAGAAATAACACAGGGAAGGCCGTTTGGGAAGATACAATTACTTTTGGTCTCTTTGTATTAATTACAATAAATAAAGCAGCCTCTTTATTGTTAAAAAATTAAAAATTTTACATTTATAAGCATTATTTATATTTTTATATTTACTTTTTTAAACATTAAAAAGGTGTTGATATCAAACATATTGGATTTTTAAAATCATTCGAAGATAATCATGGCAATGGTATTTATCAAATAACATTGGTTTAAATAAATTTTATCCAATTAAATCTAATAATTTCTTTCTTGTAAAACAAATCCCCAGGCGTCTTCAAGGTGCTTAAATTTCTAATCCTAAAAATTAGAAATCTACTTTAAGTTCCTTATGCATTTTAAGTTCTAAATTTCATTTCTTTTCAAATTCCATCAATCTCACCTGTCAATTTTTTTAAGAAAGGTAATCAAGAACTTAAAATGATATCAATTTTTACTTTTTACATATTTTATAAATCTGCAATCTAGTTGTTTTCTTCTCTTTTCTATGTTGACTTATTGTTTATTTTTCATTTTATTCCCTCTAAAATTTTGCTTTATGAAAATTTTGAAAGACTAAACAAACTAATATCAAAAAAAAAAGCCTTTAAATAGCAAATCTTAGAAGAACTTCTTAAGCTAAACGGCTAATCGTCAACGGAGCAACTTTTGTAACACATAAATCTTCAGAAGAACTTAAAACTTCAAAAAATTGGAGTGAAACATCTCAAAATGACGACACTCTTGAACTAAAATGGAAGGAATATAATTTATAAATACTAGCAAGTCATTTTATCCATAAGAATAAATTTATTTTAATTTAATCACAAAAAGATAAATAAAATCTATAAATTACTACTTTTATTCTAATATTTAGTAAATTCATAATGTTTTTAATGTTATTTTATAAATAATTTTCTAATTTTAAAAATTCGAATATATTTTTGTTAACTTTTTTATTCCCCCTCGTATGGAGAATAATAAACGAACAGTTTATGAAGATGAAGAATATTCAACGCAAAGTGGCATCATAAATAAAGGACCTTGGACAAAAGAAGAAGATGAAAGATTAAAAAAGCTTGTGGAAAGATATTCCCCAAGGAATTGGTCTTTTCTTGCTAAAATAATGGGTAGCCGCCAAGGAAAACAGTGTAGGGAACGATGGCACAATCATCTAAACCCTGACATTAAAAAGACACCTTTTACAAAAGATGAGGATAAGTTGATAATTCAATTACATTTGAAGTATGGAAATCGCTGGTCAGAAATAGCAAAGCATCTTCCGGGTAGAACTGATAATGCAATTAAAAATTATTGGAACAGTTCAATTCTAAGGAGGCAGCAACAATTAGGGAGGGAAAGAAGTTGTAGTGTACCTGAATATGCGCCAAGTTCAACAAATCACTTTCACCCTGAAGTAACATCACATAGTCGTTATCAAAGTACTAGAGAAGAAGACGTTGATATGAAAAAGATAAAAGTGAACAGGAGTAGTAGTGTTTGTGAGAATTCAATTATGAATTATGTTGAAAGCCCACCAGAAACAGATTATGTGGAACTTGACGAAGAAGATATTAAAGCATGTGAAGCTCTTGTACGCTTCTGTTAAATTAAATATACACATTACTAAAAATAATTATTTTTTAGATTAACGGTATATATTGGGAATAAAATTAAATATTTATTTATGTTAAAGTTACCCCTATGTCATTAAATTCTTTTAACAATTTATTAGTATGTAAAACATATGGGTTTAGCGATTAAATCAACAGATGACAGTGTCTTGTGGTATCTAAGACGGCGTAACCTCTTAATTAATTAAGTATTTAATAATTAAAGGTATTTTTTTAAATTATATTAATAGAGAATAACAGTAACCTCTTCATCAATAAAGTATTTAATCATTTAAGGTATTTATTTAAATTATATTAATAGAGGATAACACATTAGATAGCAGCATATATGAATTATTTTGTATTTAAAAATAAATGAAGATTAAAAATATTCTGCTAATATTCAATCACATGGTAAAAAAGCCACAACCCTTTAAATAAATTGTTTTATAAATCTTCTGCTTATTTGCAATCACATGGTAGAAAAGCAGAATCGGTCCAAGAGTATTTTTATAAATCTTCTGATTGGTTAATAAATGAAGTCTTTAGCTTTTGCATCTTTAATTTAATATAAAGAAATTTTAAAAACAATAAATCACACGCCACAACTATATCATTGGGCTATTAAAAGAAACTATAAGTATTTTACCATATTTACAGAAAAAATAAGTAAAGCCATTTTTCCATCCGTAAATTAAATGATTGAAATTTCAGTTTATTATATTATAAATGAAATAAATATTAAGAATACTAATATATGAAAATTTCTATTTTTTTAATATTCGTTTTAGATTACCCGTTTAATAAATGTGATGTTGCCTTTAAAAATATTATTTAAGGGCAAAAATAAATAATATTTGTATTTGACTGAATATTAAATCAGCATTGTGCTTTATAAGAATTTAATATTGGTGCCTGTCTAGAAATTTAGATTTCTATCAAGCACGTATGATTTATTTTTTCTTATATTTAATAAAATCTATATTTAGTTTGTGTTGGCATATTTTTTTATCTTGTTTCTGCTGTGTAAACGAATATTAAGGTTGGATTATATCTATTTAATAAAACCCTTGCTATGATTATCTTCGACTATTAATATAATTACTAAATACTTTAAAGATTTAGAATTTACGCCATTTTTGCAGGCACAAGACAGTTTCAAAGAATTGTTTACGTACATAGAAAAATATGTCGAGTGGTTTTATTAACAAAAATTATGGCATACTTTTTAGCCGTTAATCAAATTATTTCAGAAATATAATTTTTTTAAAAAAATAAAAAACACTCAAAATATACTTTTTAATTAATAAAATTCTGATTCTTTTGTTTACTCTTAGCACATTATCGTCGTGTTAATCTAAAATCTGATTGTAAATTAAAATTAAACTATTAGATCATTTAATAGCAAACATAATTATTGTGAATTTTAGAAAAAACAAAGCATTAACAGCTTGTTTGATATATTAAATTTAAATATTTTTTTAGTTCTTAATGAGATTTTACATATTTTATATAAATACATAAGTAAATCATTATTAAAGTTAGATATTAAGACATTAATATTTAATAAATAGACTTTTCATAATTATCTTCAACTTTTAATATTAAGTAATATATTTAAAGCAATTATGTAATACAGAAATAAAATAGCTATCGATCTTGAGATAAAGCATATATTTAATCCCTTGTTCTTTCAGAAAACTTTTCAGAGCATTTTCTACGCTCTAAGAGGAAGTTAAGGAATTAATCATTTAGATCGTAGTAGTCTTTTCTGAAGTACCCCCTGTAGAAGCTTAGAATTAAAGTATAATTTACTTAAAACCTTAAATAAATAACATTATTGACAAGCGGGTAGCGATTATGTTAAAATATAGCAATTATATTTGACTTTTTGTTAAAAGAAATACTGTAATTTAGCAGACGTGAAGGAAGTATTGGCAATGTCATTACAAGGCAGGTGGCATCATTCAGTTCTAAGATGGTTAGTATGGAATTTGCAAAGTTGAGAAAATGTCAGTGATTTATAAAATATGTATAACATCATCTTTATAATTTTAAAGAATAATAAAAATTGACATTGTTTTGGGAGATTTTAGAGCCGACTTTAAGCAGAATGAAAGATTTTTATAATTTTAAAAGATAAAATTCTTTAACGTAAGCAAATTTTTATCATCGCCAAAAGCGATCTTATTTGTTGTAATAGAAATAAATAAAATACACATAATTTTTTTACAATAATCGGTTTCAGATTGGTTTGAAACTGGGGGGCTATTATAAAAATCTAGTTCGCTAATAAAAATTCCAGGCAACATTTTTTTTCCATAAATTGCTAAAAAAGAGTTCAAGAAGGTATTTAATAAATAAAATGCTGAGGGCAAAGCGTAATCCAAATGTTGTTTTTTAATTCAAGCCCCTTTGGAGGTTTAATAAATATTATTGCTATTTATAGCAGAATTTCGACGCAACTAGTTTCTAGCCCTTTTTAGTCTTAAGTTGAGTATTTCAAATAAACAGATTTCAATTTAATATTTTAAATCGAATATAATCATAATAAGAGTAATTATTAAATAGCTATAATTTAACATTTTATATTACATTTTTAAAAAAGTATTAATTAAATAACCTTTAATGTCTAATAAGTCTTCAGATAGCAACATAAATATTTATTAAAGTATATTATATATATTCAACTTTAATTAAATAGCTATAATTTAACCTTTTATATTACATTTTGAAATAGTATTAATTAAATAACCTTTAATGTCTAATGGATCTTAAGTTAACAACATTACATATGGAAATTTTAATTTTTTGTATCGTTTTTTATTAAAATGACAAAAAAGCGGGGGTTTCAATTTAAACATATCTTTTTAGATGAAAGTTAACAATTATAAAATATTTAAATTATTTTACAAACCGGCTTTTATAAAAGTATTGCTTAAAAAAATCGTTTTAACACATAGAGAATTTAAATAAAAATAATTAATTAGATTTTAAGTAGAATTAAAAGTTTTTTTTGTAAGTTTTAAATATATTTTACTTAAATAAATACACATGTTTACCTCAAACTCTTACTTTGTATCATAAAATACAATTTAGTATTTAAAAATCTACCCTAAAAAAGGTATTCAACAAAATTATTTAATTTCAAAGAGTCCTGTATCAACCACTTTAACCGGGTTTCCTTTTTCCATCACAAAAATATAAACATCTGATGTTTTTAAGCCATCATCTTCTGCATCCGGATATGCATTTCTAAGTGCTCTCAATCCTATAGAAATAAGTTCTTTTTCATTACCCGTTTTAATGTTTTCACATTCATGTTCAAGTATTGTTCTGCAAGATTGTGATTTATTTCCTATAGAAATACCTATTACTTCCCGTACATATCCACTTGGCTCAAATTCTGAAATTTTTATTCCGTTAAGATCAGTCATAAGTATAGCCGCTACACCATAAAGTCTATTCTTGGAATTTATTGTCCTCATTGCTGCATCAAAGCTAAGAGAGTCAAAGCATGTAAGGTGATGAAGAGACCTATCTTTAATGACATTTTCAAATACACTTTGTGATTTTAGATATCTAACAATAGAAAGACCATCGTTTGTAATTCCAGAAAACGCAAAAATTGTTTTTTCATTAATTTCAAATACTTTTTGTTGTGGTTCTGCCAACTTAGATCTAGATGGAATATGAGCCAAAAGAACTCCAAAATTAGAATTACAAAGAGCAATTGTTGTATTTCCAAGTTCTGTAGTTTTTTTAATATACTCTAATTGTTTAATTTTCCCCTCGGGATTAAATAAGAGTTCACTATTATAATCAAAACCCCCTGACATGGGCAATTCAAATAGAATATAAAAAAATGAGATTAGAAAAAGAAATAACTCTTAATTTACAAAAGAAAAAGTGAAAGAAGCTCTTAATTGTTGCAGAAAAAGTATTTAATAAATAACCATTAATGTCTAATAAATCTACATATAATAATAAATATTGTTGAAAAAGTATTTAATAAATAACCATTAATGTCTAATAAATCTACATATAACAAATATTAAATACAATAAGCTGGTTAATTTTAAATAATCCAGAAGTTAAAATTAATATTACAATTTAAACAATTTTTTGGAATAAAACAGCCTAGAACAGAATAATTCACCAATTATTAGTGAAGTTTAAGTAATTTCTTTCGCCGTGTTATGAAAAAAAACAACTTTTTTTAAATTCTCAAGTTTTGTTTTACAGTAGTTTGGATATCTAGAGCTTGAACATATAAATAGGATTTTATTTTAAAAGTCGAAAATAATCATAACAAGTAAATTTATTAAATAGTATTAGCTTAAATGATTATAATACAACCTTAAATTGTAAAGTTGTTCACGGGTTTTATAGCAGTTTAAGTCGAACAAAATCATAAAAAGGGTATTTTTTTAAATATTATTAGTTTTAATACAGTCTTTTTTTAATATTTCTATAATTAAAAATAACATCTATTATTATAGATGTTATTTTTAATTAAAAAAAGAATTGGAAGTGCTCTTTTTAATAAACCAGTTAATTATTATAACAAACTTTGTCTTTGGTTAGATTAATGCAAATACTCTTTTTCTTTCAAAATTCTTTACTCCGCCCTTCATTTTTACAAAAAATTCATTAATGTTAAAAAATTTAAAACCCAAATGCAAGAACCATTAACAACAAATTTGGACTATTTTAATATGAGAGTCATGCAGAGAAATCTTGTTTATATTATAGGAATTCCACAAAAATATGCTGAAGAAGATATTCTTAGAAAACAGGAGTTTTTTGGACAGTTCGGAATAATTAAAAAAGTCATAATTAACAAGCGCAATTTCGGCTTGGAACTATTAAAACCCCAAGAAGTAAAAGATAATGCAAAGGAGTCGAGATTAGAAGCTAAAATTAATGAATCGACTGCTAGTGCTTATATTACTTTTTCTAATGATTTTGAAGCTAAATGGTGTATTCAAGATGTAGATGAAAGTGTTTTAGATGGTAAAATATTAAGATGCACATTTGGAACTACAAAGTACTGTAGTTTTTACCTTAAAAATATTCTATGTCAAAATACGGATTGCATGTACTTGCACGCGGCGAGACCATCAAGAGATATTTTAACAAAAGAAGCACTTATCAGTACAAAACATAAACTACACGATTTTGAATGTAACAATAGGAATTGTGAACGGATTGGAAAGAAGAAGAGATTTGATTTTCTTGATGATATTTTACAATTAAAAACACACGTTTGTTTTAAACCTCCAAGGAAAATTGTATTTGAACCTATAGATTTTGACGAAGATTAAACTATAGAGAATACAACAAAGTAGCATTACAAAATGGGAATCCCAAGTACATAATAAAAAACTTTAATTTTTTGGTTTTAAAGTTATCACGTTTATAATTCTTATATATTTTTATAAACTCATAAGAGATTAACTTGTTGGATTTTAAAGGGGTTGCATGTTAAGTTTAGATTTTTATACTGTTTTTTTGTGCTTGATTTCACAAACATTCTTTTTTATCTGATATCCTTGCATTTTATTTGTTTTTTTTTCTAAAATTTACACTGCAAATTTTTTTTGGTCTGTGGTTTATTATAAATGTGATAAAACCGAGTTTAAATAACAAATTTAACATTATCATAAGCATTTAAATTTTATTTATTTAAGATTGAAAACGATGTTATCCCTCAGCTATCCTTCAAGCTACAGATTCCTCAAGGTTACTTCCACTTGCCCTCTGCCATTTTCACTGCCAGCTTTCTTTTTTGTCTTTTCTGCCTCTCTCTTTTACAACTCGACTCTTATAAAAAGAAATACTTTCAAAGTCTTATTAAGAACTAGTGATTAAATATATGCGTCTTGTGGCATCGAAATGGCGTAAGATCTTCATCAAGTAAACATTTACTCTTTAAGAGTATTGGTGATTTTATTTCTTTAGGATGACACAACAGTATACTTCAGTCTTATGGAGGATCTCTATTCAATCATGTACTTTTTGAGGAATTTCGTAATTACCTGACCTGTGCCATTAATTAAAAAATTAATTTCAGCTTAAATTTTTTTATATGCTAAAAGTAATATATTTATTTGAATTCAGGAACCAATTTTGGCAATTTAAAACAATATAAGAGCTATTTTACTTTGTATTACGTCCTATTTTCTCAATTCTTCGTTTCCTACTTTTATAATATACAAAGGTTGGCAATAACAACTTTAATTAATATTGTTACTTAAATTATTATTGACATTATGGGTATTAATCTTAGCAGACTTAAAACAAATTAAATATAACCTTTATTTATTCAACAGAAGACTACAAAAACCATGATGCTATCATATTAAAATCGTCCTCAAACTAATTTGTAATTGCACTATTAAAAGAATCAAAGCACAATCTTAAATGATTTTCTATTATTTATTCTAATTTTCACCTCAAACTTTAAAAAGACAATTTTTAAATAATTTAAGATTATTAATTATAGTAATACTAATCTCTTAGTATATAAATTTAGCAATCATAATTTATTTATTGTGCACTTTGCCAATTTTTGTAAATCTGTGAAATTGAATCTTTGTCACAATGTGATTTTTCATAAACAACAAATGGTCTTCTAACTTGATTTGCTCCACATAACCATCTCTTGAGAAAATAATTTGTAGTGTGGCTTTAAAAATTTTCTTGTTAAATTACCCATGGAAAATACTAGCAAGAAAGATTATGTTATAACAACAATAAATGGCTGTATTCCTTATGTCACACAAACATCTGGATCTCATTTCGATAAACCTAGAAAAATCTATCTTGATGATTTTCTTTTTGTTAATTCATTTTTTGATAAAAATTTACATACAAATATAAATAAGTACATTGGATGTGAAAACCCCGTGGTAATTGGCTATAAAAACACCCCTAAACTATTAATATCTAAACGAGGAAATTATAAATTATCAAAAGAGAAGTATGAAGAAGTTATAAAAAATATGGAGGCGGAAAATTACTATGATTACAAAACAGGGAAGTTATTGTATAAGGGTAATGAAGTTTATGAGCCTAAAAATATTGAAGATTTTAATAATTGTTTAGATAAAACGGTTGGAACTCGTTTTATTAATGATTTGACAGATAAAGGAATGCTTCTATATGAAAACAGGGGCAAACTTGAATGTAAACATCTCAATGAAACGGAGTTCGATTATCAAAAATATTTATTGAGTATAAATGAAATTTCTGCATTTACATTTATTTCTGAAACCAATTATAAAATTTTCAATGACTTTACAAATTTAAACAATGATTTATCACCGTAAATAATTGTTTAAAGGATTTTTGGGTGAGATTGACTTTTAATGTACAAAAGTTGATATTTTTAACCCCTTATTTTAAAATTAAGCTTCAATTTGAACATTCTGATTAATTAAAAAGGGGTTTAAATAATTAAAAAAATTGTTAAAATCTAGAGAAGAATACGCAAACTCCACATCATTAAGGGTTTTTATTCAACTCAGATTTATATAGAGTAAGAGTTTGAGGTAAACATGGGTATTTATTTAAGTACAATATATATATCCAACTTCCCCCGCATCAAAGCAAACTCTTACTGAGCTATGTTAATTGCTTTTAGATCGGAGTGATTAATTTTAAATTTGTTCCCTGATTCATGTTTAACGATATAAGAATCGTTTCCTACGTCATGCGTTACTACTCCTCTTTCTTGAAATCTGTCATACGATTTCCCTTTTGTCTTCAAATTTTCCTTATTGGCAATTCTTACTTGCTGCCCTACAATAAATTTTTCTCTTTTTCTTCTTCTAAATTGTCCTTCATATTTTTTCGTAGTTTTATTTATCTTTTCATGTATATTTTCGTCGCCTTTTACTGCTTCTTCAGGTGTCATTCCAATTCCTGAATGTAGCGTATTGTTATAAGCATTCTCAATCATATTAAGTCTTTCTTCAATATTCTTATTTAACTCTTTACTTTTCGCCAATCCATCCCTGATGGTTCTTATTGCTCTTTCCACTCTTCCGTTTGATTGATGCTTTTCCACACTTGTCAAATGCTGCACTATGTTCAGATCTGTGCAGAAATTTAAAAATTCTTTCGCCACAAATTCTTTTGCATTATCTGTATTTAATTCTTTTGGAGTCCCTACTTCTTTAAATATGCTTCTCAAAGCCATTAAAATATCTTTCGTCGTTCTCGATTTTAACACTTTTATTTTCATCTTCCTTGTATAGTAATCTATAAATACAAGTACTGTACTATCTTCTTCACTTATTTTCATAATGTCTATTGCTGTTTTTTCCAATGGTTCTGATGTGGTTACAAATTCACATCCTCCTCCTAATTTTCGACTATTCTTACTACATATTTCACATGAGCTGATTACCTTGTCAATCAGCTGATTTACTTTTGGCCACTTGAATTGTTTTTCTAATTCATATTTAACTGGCACTATTCCTCTATGGATCAATTTTTCATGTATGTTCCTAATTATTTTAATTTTATTTTCCTCGTTCATTTCATCTTGTTTTTCTACCTTCTCATTTTCATCATTTTCGTATATCCTACTTAGCGCATCTGCTGTAATTAGTGTTTCTCCTTTCTTATAAGTTATATCAAAGTCATACTCTTGGATTCTTTCAATCCATCTACACATTCTTTTGTTCCCAAAATCCCCTTTCTGTTTAATCGCTTCTAATGCGATGTGATCGGTAATTAAACTAAAGCTTCTACCTCTTAATTGGTAGTCAAAGTGCTCTATTTCCCAGACCACAGCTAAAAATTCTTTTTCTGTAATTCCATAATTCTTTTCTGCGCTTGTCAATTTCCTAGACGCTAATCGTATTGGTACTAATTTTCCATTATTATCTTTTTGAAATAATGCTGCTCCTAAACCTGTATCTGAAGCATCTGTCTCTAATATAAACTTTTTATTGTAATCTGGTAAGTATAGGCATACTTCTTCCATTAGATTATCTTTTAATTTCAAAAAACTATTTTCCATTTCGTTCGTCCATTCAAATTTTGCATATTTCCCCGTTTTTTCGTACAATGGTATTGCAATTCTGCTCATATCTTTTATAAATGCTGAAAAGAAATTCATCTTTCCTAAAAATCTCCTTAAACTTTTTGTATCCGTTGGTCTCGGATAGTTCATTATATCTGTTCTTGATTCTTCTGTTAATTTCTGGGTTTTCCCATTTACTACTATTCCTAAAAGTTTAATCTTGTTTTTGGCTAATTGTAATTTCTTCGTGTTTATACACAAATTATTCTCTTCCAATCTTTTGAAAACTTCAAATGCTAATTTATCATGTGTTTCTTGTGTTTTACCATGTACAACAATATCATCAAGGTATACTTCAACACCTTTTCCACTCATATCTCCTAATAATTTGTCCATTGTCTTTTGGAAAATGCTTGGTGCATTTTTATATCCCATCGGCATTCTATTCCATTCATATAATCTGTTATCAAATTTGAATGCAGTCTTAAATCTATGTTCTTTCTTTACTTCTATCTGGAAATAACCATCTTTTAAATCGATCACTGTAAAAACAGTTGATCCTTGTAATTTTTCTATTAAGTCATTCATTATTGGTGTAGGGTAATCTTCTTTTATAACAAGCTCATTTAATGCTATCAGGTTATTACACACTCTAACTGTGCCATCTGGCTTTTCCACTGGGCGT
>NW_027518483.1:0-52610 GCF_051622035.1 Arctopsyche grandis | reverse complement strand
TTAAATGAATATGGATAGAGTTGGTACTCTGGAGATTTTTAAATGAATATGGATAGAGTTGGTACTCTGGAGATTATTAAATGAATATGGATAGAGTTGGTACTCTGGAGATTTTTAAATGAATATGGATAGAGTTGGTACTCTGGAGATTATTAAATGAATATGGATAGAGTTGGTACTCTGGAGATTTTTAAATGAATATGGATAGAGTTGGTACTCTGGAGATTTTTAAATGAATATGGATAGAGTTGGTACTCTGGAGATTTTTAAATGAATATGGATAGAGTTGGTACTCTGGAGATTTTTAAATGAATATGGAGATTGCTGTTACACAAGATATTAATGGATGAATATGGATAGAGTTGATACACTGAAATCCATGATAATAAAATATTGCTATTAAATTAGATATTATTGAATGATTATAATTTTAATTAAGAATAGATTAATGAAAAGTAAAAGCATAAAAGATAATTGAATAGGATGTTGCTTCCCAATCCTCTATAAAAATAACCTCTAAATACACTCTTTATGACCACAAACTTAAAATGTAGTTCTTATCCAAGTTTGATGTTACATGAGAGATGTATTAAGCAGGTTAGATCGGGCCTAAATATCTCGTTCAATAGACTCTTAAAACTGATTAAAAATTATTTGAAACTTTTTAATTCGAACGGTGATGTTTTAATTAGGCAAAACCAACAGGCTTTAATTAATGTTTAATTAATTAAATTATATATTGATTTTCAAGACAGTATGGTACTGTCTATAATTAAACGCCAGCTCAAGGTCAATGGGACACTTAGTCCTAAGGCTAGCCGACTGTCGGCAGAGGGATAGAGATGCTATAGGGGCCCCCAGAGTTTTGTAGGAAACTTCTTTTTTTGCTGTAGGCAACCACTTTTCAATAAATCCGATTTTTTTTTATATATTGATTTTTACAATTTACAAAGTGTTTAATTAAAATTTTATTGCTCAAAATGTTTGGGTTTGCTGTTTTTGAACTTGCACTGCTTTTATAAAATTTATTGTTGAAATATTCAAATATAATCGAAGATTATATATTGTTTGCATTTTAAAATTAAATAAATACAATAGAACTAAGTATTAAACAAAATAATTAAATTAAATACCTTTAAATGTTTTTCTAATCTTTTTATTTATTTTAGAAAATCAATTGCATCACAAACACTTCTACATGGAATCTTAAATTCTATAATTTTTTTGCTTACTTCTTCACCTTCAAAGACTTTGTTTGTTTCCCCTTCAAGTTTACATTGAAATTCAACTACTGCTGCTTCTTTAGCCGTTGTGGATAAAGGGTTATCAAAATTAGATTCTTTATGATAAAATAAACTTATTGATCCCAATTCTTGATTATAAAAGGGGGTTATGGAATAATTAAGCATACCCGCTCCTTCTTTCTTCCAATCAGCACCTGCTAATTCTAAGACTCCACTTTGCACTAGTGGAACCTCTCCAGTTTTTCCATAAATTGATATTTTATAATTTTGTTGTGCTAAAATTTCTTGTAGTGATCTTTTTTCAGCTGTTATAACACAAATAAACCCCCCTGTATTTAAATTTGAAAATGGCTTGAAATCTAAATTTTCACTAGCCCCTATCTCAATAAGGTACTCCCTATCTTTTCTTAAACCATAAATGCTAGAATACATTCCATTAGCTTTATCAACTCCGAACTTTTCTACATATTTCTCCCCTCCACTTTTATTAATTTCAACTATTTTCATTTGTGGGTGATATTCTTTAGTTGTAGAAACCAGTATTATTTTATAAGTGGCATCTATAGTCGGATTAAAAGCAAAAATTTTGGAAGCAGCAAAGAATTTAGTGTAATCGGACAAAACGCCTTCTGTGCTATTTTGATTGAATTTAAAAGTTTTACCTGCTGCTCCGCTAGAAGAAAGTGTACCTACTGAGCCTTTGGTTGTAGGTGGGGTTTGACCATCTGGCTTTACACCACCACCATTATCTGGGGTACTAGCTACGACTAATCCTCCCCCAGTACCATCATTTCCTGTCAAATTAGAAGATTTTTCAGGGCTATTCTTACCATTTGTTGTAGTTGCAGAAGGCTCTCCAATATCCTCATTTATTTTGTTAATAAATGGTTCTTCATCAGTACGCCCATAAAAAGACCCTTCCATTGATTTAGAAAAAGAACGATTCAAAGTACCTTTTCCGAATAAATCGTAGTCCAAACTGTGAAATCCTGGAAGATAATGTTGTTTAAATCCACTATAGCCAGAGTGATTTATTACCATCCCAGTACTGGGATGGCCTACGCTTGATATTAGATTACTTGATGGATTAAATACGGGTGGCTCATTGGGTGCGTGGATCCCTGTACCCTTAGTCCCTGCTACATTCTCAAAAGCTGTAGTTCCTGCATTAACAGGGCCCACAAAGCTTGAAGCTCCTTCTTGCATTGGACAAATACAATAAATTGTAACTGCTAAAAAAATGAAATTTGTAAGCTTGGCCATTGATAAGAATGTAATGCCTTTTTTATAACACATTTGAAACAAAGTTGTTAGTTGAATATTTTCATAAGTTTCTACTGTCTTTCTTTACAAAAACACGTTGAAAACTATTTATATAGCAGTTGCTTAATAAATTTGAGGTGGCGTTTTTTTAAATATTTTTTGATGATTCCTTTGCTGTAATGTCAATTGTTTTACATTTGAGGTTTTATAATTTTTAAAAGAATTCTTTCGTAAATATCACAATATTTATGTTCTTAACAATTGAAAAAGTGTATATTTGTTATTTTAAATATTATTATAGTAATTATCAAATGAGATTTAGTTCGTTCGGCAAGTTTACCTTATTCAATATTATGTCAGATTCTATTTTTATATCTGAAAATCTTTTATTAATTAATTATTGATCATTAATATTATCAAATTAAGAAAATAAAGCAACATTTTAAAATATATTTTATAAAGACACAAACAAATGTTGGAATTTTGCCAAAAAAGCAATAAATATGGTTGGTTTTATAGATATTTAACTCAGTACTATTTAAAAAAAACACTTGTTATGTTTATCTTAAACTATCATACTTTCTTCCCATTATGTACCCCCTTCAGGCAATAAATATACCTAAATATTATAGGAAAACTGAATTAAATCTTTTTAAAAAACGAGAATAAAAGAGTGAACAAATGGCACTTCAAAACTCATTATTTAATAAATGGCATGATCAATATTTCGGAATCCCAAAAACGGCCTGTGGTCTGGGCAAACTCCTGTATCGGAATAACCTCAGTGCCCGAGGAGTGTATGTGTTCGAGTACCATTCACTGATAGCCTATTCCCAACATCACTCCCAATTCCATACATTCCACCATGTCCTGTTACTTCAAGCCCTTTACTTCTCGTTATATCGGCTTGCATCTTATTGTAACTTGAGTTTTGCAAAGCACCATACATTCCGTAAGATCCACCTACACCAAAGTTATTATTTACAGAAAAGCCACCATGCCCAGAGTTATAAGCGTTCTGATTTATTCTTGACCCTAAATATGTTCCATTTGCGATCATTGTATCTTTTGCATTGTGAATTCTAGCATATTCTAAGGCAGTGTACATCTCTGGGTATTCTAAAGCACTATACATCCTGGTATGACTTGTGGAACCATCTAAACCATTATAATCTGCAGGCGGAAGTAGACCTGTAAATCCAAAATTCCCGTATTTGCTTGAAACTCCTATTGACCCATAGGCATTGGCATCACCTAGTGTATTGTACATTCCTCTTCCTTCTAAAAAACCTGTATTATATAAAGAGCCCATAGCGTTAACTCTCCTATTTTTATTTCCCTCGGCTTCTAAAATCTCTAAATTTCCTATCTCCCTATTTCTATAGGAAGATCCTCTACTTCCAACCATCTCGTTTTTATTAAAACGACCAGAGTTTTCAGATCCCCATGTGACACCACTAGCATCATGAGTACCATTTAAATGTTTATTTGACAATGCTGCTTGGCCAAAATTCGATGACCCAAAAAATTTTAGGGTTCCTTCAGACCTATCAAATTCTTCCATTCTTTTATTACTAAAAGCTCCTAAATCGGCAGATTTCCAACTAGCTCCACTGGAACTGTATTTCCCAGTTTTACAATTCAAATCTGTTTTCATACTTTCTTTATCTGTTCTTGACATCCCTGCTCGTTCTATAGCTCCCATACTTTCTGAATTCCAACTTGATGAATGATATGATTTAGAACCCGTAATACTAGAAGTTGCAGAAGACCCATAGCCCCCGATTTCACTGGTTCCATCCACATTATGAAATGTAGTTATTTTAGGATTCACACCAAATTGTAAACTCTCGTTTTCATTTATTTGTTGCAAGGGGCATTTTGAATATATTTTAATTAAAAAAATAAACTTTTTAAGCATTATTTTTAAAAAAATAAACTCATTTATAATTATTATGAAACATTCATATTTGATTTTTAAAAGTATAGAATAGTTGAATGTTTCAAATGTTGCTTAATTTTCAGTTAACGAATAATTACAATTGGAAAATAAACTATTTGTTATTATTTTAAAACTGTAAAATTGACAGATTTACCGGTGTTTTTTCGCCCTTCGGCACAAATCGATATAGGAACGTTTTTGAAAGTAATAGCTCGGCAAGTTTGACTTTTTAAAGATTTAATCGGCCTCTTGTAAGTATCTTTTACCAGATAATTGATAATTATCAGTTGACCCTAAGTTTAGAACATTATAAAGTAGTGAACTAGGCCTTAGAGAGGTGCTATACTTGCCACTTTTGAGTCGGGGTATAATCAACTGAGGCGGGACTAATAAGGATATAGGATTTATAAAAAAATCTTATACAGAATAAAAGGATTAAAGTATGTGTTTATATTAAAAACGAAAATCATTCCGTATTAGCTTGAAATATACTTTTACTTTCAGAAATCTAAGCCCAAGAAGGTGTGTTCGGCCAAGCCCTAGATTTATTTTAATGGTGTCTTTTGGATTAAAACGGGGGTTTAAAGTTGTGTCGGTGTGCAGTCTATCTTAACTAAATTCACATTATTTCTCAAAGTTAAAAGAACAAATAAATCATCCAGGTTTTATAGAATTGACATAAAATTTTCTTGCTTTCTTGAATAAAAATCTACCAAAAAAGGTTGGATTTTGGCTATTTAATAAATACCCTTTTTATGATTATCTTTGTTTTAAAATAAGAGCAAATAATTTATTCTCGCAGTTAAGCGAGAAATCTTAAAAGAAAAGAATATAATACAAATTTATTTGTAAAGCATCTACAATTAACAAAAACCAAAACAAGCACAGAATTTAAGTTATTTTTAATTGGAAGCCATCTAATAATTATCAATTCCAAACCGAGGGGCTAAATATTTAAAAAAAAGTAATGAGAATAAGCGCTTGAATAATTAAATAAGTAAAAATGCTAAAATAATCCTTTTATTGAAAAAATTATTGGATTATACTATTGCTTCATTAATTGAAAATTATTTTAAAAAGTAAATAATGAAAATTTACCCTGGCAATCTTAGAGTAAATCATTTTAATTAGAAACTCTCAATTAATAAGAATTAAGATAACTTTACTTTGTTTTATTTAAATCAAAAAGGAAATTACTATTGATAAATTTTGAAAAAGGTTATTTTAATTTGACATGGCAAAAAATTGTTTGTGGGAGTAGAAAAATCTTTGTTCATAAAAAATTTATATTAACATATCAATCAAATCACATACTGTTTTACAGTGAATTAGAAACTCGACTATTCTTGAGTGTACTTCAACTCCTTGAAAAACTTGATGCAAATTCCCTGAATGATGGCACTCAAACTCCACTCTAGCAGCTTCCTTAGAGTCACCTGAAATACCATTTGAAAAGCTTGTTGCATTATGAAAAAATATGGTTATGGATTCTTGATGCTCATTGTAATATGCTGTTACTGAATAATCTAAACGTCCACATCCCTCCTTTTTACCGCTTCCTGCAAGTTCTAAAACTTCGGTATGCACTAATGGTACTTCTGCAGTCTTTCCCCACATTGTTACTTTGTATTGATGTTGTGCTAGAATTTCTTGTAAAGATCTCTTTTCTGATGATATAATGCATATGAAACCCCCTGTATTAATATTTGTAAATGGTGTAAAATCAATTTTTTCACTAGCTCCTATTTCTAATAGGTATTCTCTACCCGATCTTAGTGCATATCTGCTAGAATAAATCCCATTATCTTTATCTTGTCCATATTGTTCAATATATTTTTCATTTCCTCCTTTATTTATTTCTAATATTTTCATTTGTGGATGATATCCTTTAGTAGTAGAAACAAGGACTATTTTATAGGTACTTGTTATTGTAGGATTAAATGTAAATAATCTGGATGCTGTAAAAAATCTATTGTAATCAGATAATGATGCTTCAATACTCTTTTCACAAAATTTAAATGTTCTTCCTCTTGCTCCACTAGCCGATAAACCTGCTATAACTCCACCATAGCCATGAGCTGATAAACTTTCTACAACTATTCCTCCACCATTAGCAGATAAACTTCCGATAGCCAATTTATTACGATGAGGATTGTGTCCTTGACCTCCATGTAAACCGTGACCACCATATCCACCCATTCCATACCCACCACCATGTCCATCATAATTTTCACCATGCCCATCCGCACCATAACCATCTATTCCATCAATAGCACTTCCACCGTGTATCATTGCAGCTACAATATTCGCGCTTTGTACATTTCTTCCATCTGTAAGACCAACACTACTCAAATAAGTTCCACCAAATAAACCTACACCACCACTTGATGAACTACCTGTACCATAGGGCCCTAACAATCCTGTTTCACTACAATGCCCACTCCTACAATTTCTACATCTACTGCCGCCAATGGCATGCTTATCGTCACTAAACCCCCATTGGTTCATAAGTTTGCTGATAGCAAGCCCACTTTCACCTTTTCCAAAATATGATCGGTCTTGGTTCTTTGAATATGAATGATTCAGTGACCCATTTCCAAATAAGTCATAATCAATGCCATGGAAACCAACTAAGCCATCTTGTTTCAATCCTCCATAACCTTCATGTTTAATGTATGATTTGTCTCCATATCCATTTCCTGCAAGACGACTTCCAAAATTTCCTCTGGCTCCATAAGTTCCTGATTGTCCCAAAGCACTTGCATTCTCACCACCCCAAGAAGAACCACCAAAACCATACATTCCCTTTTGTCCAAAAGCATCAAAATTTTCAGCACCCCAAGAAGAACCTGCAAATCCTCCGGTGCTTCCATAGCCATGTCCCCCAGAAAAACCACCTAAACCTGAAGCATGTGAATGTTCAGCACCCCAATGAGAACCAAGACTTCCATGCCCGTGTAGATGCTCGTCATGGAGAGATTCTGTTCTACCTGTATAAAAATTACTGCTATTTACATTATGTCCTAATGTGTTATTTACATGATGGTGGTGGTCTATTGTTTTTACTTTTGATATTAAAAAAGTTAAAATTAGATAAACATATGTAAACATATAATACAAATCAACTTACTTTTTCATATTATGCTGAAACATTGGTTAATATAGAGATACTATACACAGCGTTTGGTTTCAGCTGTTCAATATATTTAAGTTATTGGTGGACTTTTAAGTTTAATTAATAAACTCTATAAAATAACATTCTTGTTAATAATGAGCCATTAATTGACATTACGCTTTTAAGTACAGTAATCTATAACAATTTTCATGGTTTTCCCAGAATATGTTGTTCAGCATAGATTTTCCGCGCACAAATATATTTTATTTAAATTAAAGTTTGGTTTGTTGAAAATTTGGTTTAATGTAAGAATTAATATGTTTATACTATATCTTTAATAATAATTCTCTACCAAGCCTTTTTAAACAGGTGGCGTTAATAAATAATTTTTTTATCTAACGGGTAACAGACAAAGATTTACCCAAATTTCTGTTATACTGATTAATATGTAATGAAATTTCTAAAAGAAACAAAAAATAATCCGCTTTATTTAAGTAAATCACAGACATCACAAGCACTTTTGCATTGAATTAGAAACTCAAAGAAATTTTTACTGGTTTCAACACCTGTAAAAAACATGATTCATTGGAGGCGCATGGTTGCATTGGAATTCTACAGCTGCTCCCTCACAGAAAGTGTTAGCAAGTCCATTAGTAAACATAGATCCGCTGTGATAAAAAATCATAATGGAATGTTTAGGTTCATTGTAATAAGCTGTCATTGAATAATCAAGAGCTGCTGATCCTTGTTTTTGCCCATCTCCAGATATTTCCATAGCTTTTGTATTTTGTAATGGTACAATTGTGCTCTTTCCCCATAATGAAATTCTGTAATCTTCTTCAGCAAGTATTTGTTGAAATGCTTTTTTTTCTGATGTGATCATACATATGAAACCGCCGTGTTTAATATCTTCAAATGGAGAAAAATCAATTTTTGCACTTGCACCTATCTCAACCAAATATTCGCAATCTTTCTTAAGATAATATTTACTTGCATAAAGACCATTTTCTTTATCCTCACCAGAAAGTTCAATATATTTTTCTCCACCCCTTTATTAATTTCAAGGAGTTTAAATTGTGGATGATATCCTTTAGTTGTAGAAACAAGCGTTATTTTAAATAAAGCATCTAATATGGGAGTAAAAATGAATAATTTGGATGCTAAGAAAGTACGAGAATAATTTGAAACATTAGCTTCACTACTATAGTGAGTAAATTTAAATATGCTGCCCTTTGCACCACTTATTGATATTCCACCAACAGTTATGCCACCACCACCAAGTGGAGAATGAGTACCCAATGATATACTCCCCCCATTTGCCTCAGCACCTCTAATAGAATGTGCTCCCGTATTAGCAGCAACCTGTTCTGCTCTAGTTCCGCTTATTCCTGTATTGCGTCTAAATCCCCATGGGCCACTCCATGTTGATCTACTATCATAATCTGCACCGTATTTAGTGCCGCTCACACCCCAATCACTTAATGTGTGGTTTATGAATGGGTCGTGATCACTTCTTCCATAAAATGTTCCATCATAATTCTTTGAATATGAATGATTCAATGAGCCAAGCCCAAAAGCATAACAATCTCTACCATGATTACCTGGCAAATAATTGTTTTTATAACCAAAATAAGAATCATGATTTCCAAAAGGATGGTTACCAAATCCACCTACAGGATATCTATCTGACCCTTCAGCATCATCAAATCCAAACCTATTCACGTTATGAAAAGATGCATATTCGTAATTCATACCACGCTCTAATGCATCTTTTTCTTTTTGAGCTGAGAGTGGACAAATTGCCTGTATTTGTTCCATTGAAAGAAAAAATGCAGTTTTTATTTTGTAGTTGTACATATTATGTTAATTGTTATTAATTTTATAGCTGATATGAAACAATCATTTGTAATATCAAAACAAATTTTTTTTTGAGGGTAAGCGTGTTTGTTTGATATCATATAATTGAATATAAATATTAGAGTCTTTTGAGCCTGTAGCTAGCAGGTCTTTGCTGACTTCTGCTAAGTATAAAAATAATAAAAGTGTTATAATCATCCAAGAATAATACCCCTAATGTCAAAAAATATTTTAAGTATTAACAAAAAGTATTTTATATAATTCGTTTTTATAATTAAAACCGTATCATTTAAGTCCTGGTGCCCTTACAGCTCTGTAATAAACAGCTGTCCCTGTAGTTTGATTGTTTCTTGTAATTTCGAAAATATCACCAAGTTTTGCACCAAAATATCTACACACCGGGTCAACATCTAAAATAGTTGGTAGATTGGATTTTTCACATTTTGTTAATTTTAAAAAAGTTTCTTGTTCTTCTAAACTCATAATTTTATGTTTTGGAACAAGACAATGCTTTGTTATATTAAATTGTAATTCTTCAACCAAAAAATGTTCAAAATGCATTTCTATACTTTTAATTAGAGCTTTACATGCGGGATTTAATTTGAAAAATGTTACAAGAATGACTGATCCAACTCCTTGTAAACTGTAGTTTAAAGCAAGGGCATCAAGTGATTTTTTTGACAATTTATCTTCATTTGTAAAATGAATAGCACATGATTGTTCTTTATTTGTTACAATAAAATTGAATATATTTGGATTGGTTTTTGAATCAGGATATTGTGCTATAAAAGCTGTGTATGTTAAAACAAGATTTGATGAAACGTATCCTCTGTCTTGCATCATTTCTATAATTGTGTTTTAAGCTTTCAGGAGTTCTCTCATGGGGTAGTAAAAATTTGATTAAAAATTGGGTTATTCAGCATAAGTTATGTTATTTAAGTGATTGATTTGCTGCAAAATATGTCAATTATTTATTTAACACAGAGCTGCAATTTTTTTAAAGTATTAAATTATCGATGTAAGAAATTACTTATATGTTATTTACGGTTGAAAAGTACTTAATATTTAATTTAAAATTAATGTATTGATACACCAGAAAGAAACTTTCCGGTACAAATGATGTGCCATTATTTAGACCCAATTATACCATTCTCTTTTCATTGAATTGCTGTATCTCATTTAAACAACACTATTGGTGCAACTGGGTGACAATATTACATTGATATTTATTTAAAGGATAAATTTGTATTGGTTTAATCATAAGGATTTGTAAGAAGAAATAATTTTATGGTTTACTTTTAATTTATTGGTTTAATAAAATTGAAAATTATAGTTTATTTATTTTTTTAGTGGTAAAATAGAAGATATGGTGAGTTTATACTTTTATTAAGGTCCACAAACTTGAGTTCAAAGGGTATTTTATAAATAGGTTGACTACTTGATTTATTGAATTTCTTAGCAGTTAACTTTTTATAAAATTAATAAATTCATTAAGTTTGAATTATTTATACAGCCAGGTTTGCTAAAACTAATTTGATTCCAACAATTAATTCTTATCCTAAATTACACTCTGAAATCAAGATCATTATCAATCCTAAATAGTCTATGTTTTTAATAATAAAAATGTAATGTTGATAAGCAAAAAAAAATTTCAATAAAGTGTCATCTTGAGATTAAGGGAAAAAAGTGTCCAATAAAAATTTTGACATCAAATTAAATTGAAATAAAAAGTGATAAAAATTGTTTGTTTCTTGCCAGCAAGAGCAAGCTTAGATGTTAATTAATTATCAAGCAATAAAATTAATTAAATCATAAAAAAATACAAAAAAGCTTTTTTCTCCTTAATATCATAAAATATTGACAAATAGAACAATTAAGTTTTGCCTAAAAAATCTAAAAACAGGATAATGTTTTCCCCCCTTTTAATAGTTAAAAACAAAAAAAAGACCTGGGGTTAAATGAAAGCTTGTTTACCAATTAAATTGACATTCTTATTTATGGGATTCATTCCGTGTACTTTAGGATACAGAAACTCTCAAACCAAGCCAATAAAGTATAAACTCCCTAAACGTTCTAGTAAAACTAACGCAAACTACTTAGATAAAGAAAGCAAAGTTGAGACTACTGAGTATTTAGAAAATTATAATTCAAAAACTAAAAAAGTGCTTTTTGAGAAAAGATGCTTTGAAAATCTTGATTTGACTGAAAAACCTATAGAAGACGACGTAAATAGCAGAAAACTGGATTTATCACATTTTGATTTGACAACGATACCAAACTTTGTATTTGAATATATGAGTAATCTTGAAGAGTTGGATTTATCATTAAACGAATATTTGTGTGCTACCAAAAAGTTTGGGCGTTGAACAAATCTTTGAAAAAGCTTAAATTATCTGGTTGTGATTTACAAACTACTGATTTAATTTGGATTTGTTCATCATTCGATAACTTAGAAGAATTGGATATTTCAGATAATCCAAATATTTATTTCTTGAGAATTTTCATTTTGGAAAGCTTAAAAAAACATTGAAAAAACTTAATTTAAGTAAATGCTCAATTACTTTTGATGATTTAAGAAAATTAGACTTTAAATTTTTAGAAGAGTTGAATTTAAGCCATTCAGATTTAAGTAAAATCCCAGACGGGTACATATTTCCATCATTTAATGGAAGTTTAAAAAATTTAAATGTTGATGCATGTCATTTGACTTATAGAGGCCTGGTTTCACTTACTGGTTTGGAATTGACACATCTTGATGCTTCTTTTAATTGTTTTAATAAAACCGAACTTGAGGAAGGATATGAAGGGGCTAGGAAGTTCATTCAATCTTGGTTTCCAGAAAAATATAATTTAAATGGATTTAAAAAATGGGGTAAAAATGTAAAAAATTATTGGAGGGAATCTGGTAGTCATTTATATAAAGTTTATGTAGCGTCTATGTATTCTAAAGATTATCATCCTGCATGGTTAAACAAGAGTGAAATAGACGAAGATTTTGATTTTAAAAGTTTAAACAAATCATTAGAAGTGCTTTCTCTAAAGTTCTGCAATTTGAACAAAGTAACTCTACAAATTCTTTTGAAAAAGCTTGAGAAACTGGAAATATTAGAGATCAAAGGAAATAATTTGAATGGAATAGATAAAAATTTTGATTTCTATAAACTGAAAAGAACATTGATAGAACTAGACGTTGGATGGTGTGATTTAAACGCTGTATCTTTACAAGGATTTGGCAGATTTAATAAATTAACAACGTTACACGCAGAAGATAATAATTTTTCAAATCTGAAAGCAATTGAAATAAATTGGGGAGAGTTATCAAGCACATTGAAAAAGTTAGATTTTAGTAATAGCAATTTAGATGCTAATGATCTTGAGACTTTAAGTAATAATTTGAATGTTTTAAAAACTCTAAATATTTCACTTAATAATTTTAAAACACCTATAAAATTGAGTGAAAATTGGAAAACAACAC
The DNA here is from genome assembly GCF_051622035.1 of Arctopsyche grandis. Lineage (NCBI taxonomy): Eukaryota > Metazoa > Arthropoda > Insecta > Trichoptera > Hydropsychidae > Arctopsyche > Arctopsyche grandis. Next base: position 39,714 of record NW_027518483.1, on the reverse strand, counting down.
TTTTTGATTTAAATATTGATCGGTGTAAAATAATACTACCTATATTCGAAGAAATTATGGATTTAGGTAACCTTAATATATTATCTGCAAATGATTGTGATTTTCTACATCTTTTTAAACAAAGCAAAAATAGGTAAAGCAAGAAGTTCTTTAAAATCTTTTAAATTTAGTAGATGTTATACAAATTATGCTTTAAAAGCAAATATTCCCGCCTTTAAGTTGACAACTTTAATCATAAGTGATTTTAATTTTTCAAATGATAACAATATTCTAACCTCAGTCTTCAAAGCATCTGAATCAACACTTAATAAGTTTCAACTTGATAACTGCGAAATAAATGACAAGTTTATGATAGCTATTCTCAAATTGCGTAACCTCGAAGAATTACAAATGAACGAAGTTTATTGTAGAAAGTTAGATCAAAGCATATTTAATAATCATCCTCTAAAGAAACCTTAAAGTATTTGAATGCACCATATTCCGATTTTAATAAAAACGCGATAAATGAAATTAAAAGTGGAATTGCAGACTAAATTTGCTAAGAAAGAGGCATTTTTTCGATAATTAAGTTGGGGACTTTATTTTTTTCATTTTAAAGTAAATTTTTATATTAAAAAGAGATAAAAGTTATATTTAAAGCCTAGTGAAGTTCTTATAAACACTTAAGAACTGCTTAAACAAAATCATAATTAAGTGAAAACTAAATGAAAGACTGGTCAAAAAATCTAATGTTAAATCAGTCTCCTTTGTAAACTAAAAAAGAAAATTCACACATTTGATGATTCCTGAGTAACTCTATTTGATGTATAAAAGCTGCCTCTAATTTAAAATAAATACTTAAGCCGCAGGGTATAAGTAAAGACTCCTTTACCCTTGGGTCCACATTTGACAATATAAAGCACTATACTAAATATGTTTGATTATTAATAATCAAATTATAATTGTTTTTTAAAATAAATTAAAGTTTAATAAAATAAGGCACATAAACTATTAAGGTAAAATTCATTATTATTAGAAATGCCATTGTTAAGTATTTAAAACACGAAAATTCTATTAATCTTGAAAATAGATCGAATGCCCCATTTGATTGATTTTGAATACAATAATTTTAAATTTTATTCTGTGCCAAGAGCTTTAATTTTTATCATGAAAACAAATTTCAAAACAGCTTTCTTACTTATTTTCAACATGAAAAACCCAGGCTAAGTATTTATTTGTTTTCTAAGTCATGAAAGCAGCAAGTAACTCAAATATTATTTATTTAGATTATTTTATTTTTAAAATCGCTTAATCTCTAAAAATTTTTTACATGTTCTGTTTTTTAAAATTAGAAAGCAAAAGCTGTACTCAGATTTTCCCTATGCATTCATAAGTAAAAATATTTTTTAAAGCAATTTAAACCCATTAAAGGTGTTATAATGCAAGAGGGCTGTTTTTCTTTGAAGTGATTCATGTTTTGCTTGAAATTTTATATAACAGTTAAAGACGGTTTTTAATTATTTTTAAAGAAATAAGGAGGAGCCACGTGCTAGTTTGCACTTCTTTTTATTGTAGCATGGGCTTCTGAACACACACTATAGATTGGCGTTAAAGCATGATGTTGTTGGTATAATGAAAAGTCGGGTAAAAACTCTAGAAGTCGGCTCATATCTCTAGAAGTTTCAGTAAATTTTATGAGCCATTCATTCAGACGTGTCAAAATTGAAAAGAATTAACAGCTTCTAAACAAGAAAAGAAATCTTTATACTTTAATAAACTTCAACCATTATTCTTATCATATATTAATTAAACTTTTGTATTTTGATATTAATTTAGCTAAAACGGTAAAATGTATATTTAATCATTAGCACAAATAGGCTATAAAATATTTGTTGTTGTAATATTTAGATCAAAAGCATATAATCTATTATTTAAAACACAGAATACAAAATTTACTTAATACAAAAAAGTCTGCCTAATTTCGCTTTACACTAAACAATTAATGATAATTCATTGGCCAATAAATTATTTTTTTTCCTTTTCTGTTTTATCAGTTTTTAAGATGTGTGATGCCACAATATTCAAAACCAAATTGTAATTTGTTTAATTATATTTCTTTTAATATCTTTAATAAATATATCGAGTCTATTGTAGCTTACATCTTTGACTGCCTCTATACTAGTTTCAACTCGAATTTATACTTTATCATTTGCTAGATATTTCTTTTCAAATAAAAATGTTGCTTAAAATTATAAATTCATAACACTAAAAAGGCATCGGATACTGGTATAACACCGTGTTCATGTCGTTTACTTATCACCTGAATAGATTAGAAGCAATAGAACAGTTATTGGGCTATAACATCTTTTTTATGCTAAAATTCATTTTAAACAACCACGCAAAGCTTTAACTGATGAAGAATTGTTTGGTTTCATTTAAATAAGGCAATTCAACTGATAAAAAAAATAAAAAAGTAAAAAATACTGTGTCTTTAGAAATCAATCACAAATTTAATATTAGATTGTATAATTAATTAGTAAATAAATTGTTAGGACATATTAGCTTTAATATATTTCAAAATAAATGGTGTTTTCTTTTAAGCAAAGTTTTAAATAGAGCTTTCTCGCATATGTAATTTGCAATACACTAAAAAGTTTTTGATTCAATCTCAAAAAACTATAGTAATTACATCTCTTTTTTTAACATTAAACTTCTTATCAATATAGTAAAAACGAAAACAATTATTCTTTAGATGCTTATTGATATTAGCACTTAAACGTTTTTTTGTCTATTCTCGACTAAGAATTTACTAAAACAGCTCTTCAGCAAGATATGCAAGTAATAGGTTGTAAATAATTGAAAACATATAAAATACAACATAATGATTATAGCAGCGTACTCTTTAGTTGTTCGGACATCAAAGCATTTTTCGTTACACATTAAGATTTTATGCAGTTAATATTTTTAAACGGGCTAAATGCGATCTATTACACAGGAAGTTGCTGTGAAATAATTTCAAAAGTTAAATATTTTCCTTTAATAAAATTGAAATTTTAGATCTAAGCAACAGTAAAAAAGTTGTAATTGAATAATATAAAATTAAACTAATGGCACATTTTGATTCTCACGCGATATTTGAAATTTTAAATCGAATTCGACTTTTTTTAGAAATTTATAATTCATAGAAGAAGAATAGAATTATAAAATAAAATAAATGTGTTTTGAACTAAGATGATATGCAGAGTTTAGCCTTTATTAAAACATTTGTTTTTTTTCAAATTGAACTTGCCAATAGTTTTTCCTTTCTAAAAATCGAAAGAAGAATTTTTTTAAAGATTAATACGAATTATGTATAAACAAAACATTTTAACTTACAGAATAATAAATTTTACTAATGAAAAAGTTCAGCTTATTAAAATGAGAAATCTTATAGTTTTTCTATTTTCAAAAACATTAAAATGAAAAATAATATTATCAAGTTATTGAGAAAACCAGTTCCAATCTGTTTTGTCTCTAAAAGAGAAATTATCGGAAAATTATCTTTTAATTTTAAAATAGATTTTTTATAAGTAGATTATGACTGATGGTCTTCAATTGAGAAATCTTAGAGGGAATGCAATGAAAACGTTTGAACTAAAACGTTCCTTGCCTCAAGTTAGTAAAGTTCGATTTTCAAGTTTAATGCTTTGTTTTTCTTCAGAGAAAAAATCTTGATTCTTCAGAGATTAAAAGAAATATCAAACATTGCTTTTGATTTGAGTTGCGATAACAAAATTTATAACGAGTTTTAGTGAACAATAAGATGATAGGATGTTTTTTAAAAGAAAAGCCACTCCAAAGTATTTCAATCTATTAGGAAGAAAAAAGTAATAAAAAATTATATAATTTGTTTTAAATCTTACTCTACTTGATTTTATTGTGTTTAGAATAGCAAATAAGTTTAATCATTAGTTTCTTATTCAAAAATAAAATATTGATCGAAAGAAAAAGAAACGTGATTGAAAAAATAATGAAAGCTTAGCATTATTAAATACATGCTAAGTAGTTTAAAACACTTTTTTCCAAATAATCGCAATATTCTTTTGTTTTTTCCGTTAATTAAATCTTGTCTTTCTTCTTATTTATTAAGTGAAAATTTTTATTAAAAATTTTTAAACACAGTTTAGTAGTAAACAAGAAGAAGACAAAAAAAGAAAGAAGAAAGTTGTCATCGCTAAACCATTATTATCATAAACTTTGAACAATTGAACAAAAGTGGATTTTGATCTTTCTGTGTCAAGTCCATAGAAAACAAGCGCATTTAACCCTCATGTTTTGGAGAAACTCTGTAACAAGAGAAAGTATTTTGTTTTTATTTAGAATTGGAAAAACCTGTACCAGTGAAGAGGAAAGCCCGTCGCCCTCACTCCGTCGCCCTCGCTCTGACTCTGACTCTCGAACCACCCGCCCTTGCCCTTTAAGTTGAAAAAAGATTGTAATCGAGATACTTTTACACTTTGTTTTGATAGCCAAACTAACAACAAGTTTGTCAGCTTACACAGGGAAATTAAAGATAAATTACTCATTATCACTGTACTAGAAGTTACCAATGCAAGCATGGAATTCATTCCAGAGTCTATCAAAAAGCTAGGGAACTTAAAAGAAATTTTAATTTCGAGAAACAGCATGACTAAAGAGAATCTAAAGACTACCATTACCAATTTAACAAAACTAAAGAAGCTAATTAAACTGAGTATTATTTCAAGTGAAATTGATGAAATTCCCCCGGAAATTAAAAATCTAACCGAATTGTTCCATTTAAATCTTGAAAAAAATAAATTTGAAGTATTTCCTTCTTCGGTGTTATCCCTTAAGAAGCTTTTAAGTTTAAATCTCTGTGGCAATAAACTAAATACAATTCCCCGGGAAATTAAAGATCTAACCAAATTGTGCAGTTTAAATCTGAGTGACAATGAACTAACTACAATTCCCCGGGAAATTAAAGATCTAACCAAATTGTGTAGATTAAATCTGAGTGGCAATGAACTAAAAGAAATTCTTCCGGAAATTCTTGATCACCATCTAACCGAATTGCGGCATTTCAATCTGGAAAAAAATAAATTTAAAGTATTTCCTTCATCGGTGTTATCCCTTAAGAAGCTGGCAAGTTTAAATCTGTGTGACAATGAACTAAAAGAAATTCCTTCGGAAATTGTTGATCATCATCATACAAAGTTATTGGAGTTAAATCTGAGTGGTAATCAATTCATCGATTTTCCTTCATCGGTGTTATCCCTTAAGTGGCTAACAAATTTAAATTTGAGTGGCAATAAACTAACTAAAATTTTCTCGGAAAGAAAATATCATCATCTAACTGAATTGGGGGAGTTAAATCTGAGTAATAATCAATTCATTTATTTTCCTTTATCGGTGTTATCCCTTAAGCAGCTGAAAAAATTGAATTTGAGTGGCAATAAACTATCTACTATTCCCCCGGCAATTAAAGATCATCATCATCTAACTGAATTGGAGGAGTTAAATCTGAGTAATAATCAATTCATTTATTTTCCTCCATCGGTGTTATTCCTTAAGCAGCTGAAAAAATTGAATTTGAGTGACAATATACTAACTACGAATTACCCCTGACATTAAACGTCTAATCAATCTTATTCATTTTGATATAAGTAAAAACTATTTTTCCTCTGAAAAATTAGCTGAAATTGGGGGCTTTTTTGCCAAAACAACAACGTTTGAATGTGGTGATCAAAAATCAGGGTTTGACATTTTCAGATTTAAAAAATTTAAAAGAGGTTTTTAATTCCATTTGACTAGTTTTTAAAAAAAGTTAAAAATGAGAAAATTTAGAATAAAGGAAAAGATTTTTAACTGTAAATTCTGCTGAAAAATAATTAATAAATTTATTTTACTTTTTAATTGATAATATTTTCGTATACTATATGAATACTTACTAACAACTTAAATACCACTTATTCCATTTATTGATATCCCCCTTTTTTTTTCTATTTGGCAGAACAATTTTTACATAAATTTCGTTTGCTTTAAGAAAGTAAGAAGATCTCTTTAAAATTTAGCTAAAATTTTTTACATAAACTAAAGAATAATATATACGAAATAATTTATTTATGATTATTTTCAGGCCGAAATAAATTCTTTTAATCTAAAATTTTAATCCAAAAACGAAAAAGCTAATATACAAAAGAGTTTTTAATAATTATTCTCTTCCAAATATTAAAAGTTAACTTATACTTGCAATTTAAATGTTTTTTCAATAATTTAAGTAAAGCACGTTTCATGTTTGTAAACATATTTAATTCTTCAATTCTCTGGCAAAGTTGAGCCAAAAGTTTTAGGAATTTTTATTTTCTCTGAAAAAAAGTTAAAGACTATGATTATTATTTTTAAAACATGTTTTGTAGTTTAGTAGAAATATAGAACTGTCTACTGTATTGTAATTAGCCTTGGCTCTTATTGATGTAACTTCTCTATTTCTGAATTAACAATTTAAAGTGATTTTAAAAAATAGTTTTCCTCTTAATTAATATTCTTAAACTATTTTTACTCTACTTAAGATCTTTTTTAATTATTTATTTAAGTAAAATTTACAGAAACTATAAATATATTCCTAAGATGTTTAATTTTTGTATATAAAAAAAAATATTTAATCAATAATGAGTAATTTCACATAACATTAAATCTAATGATAATAAAAAGTGCACATTAGAAATATTTTTAGATGGCCAGGAAATTTGAAATTCCATACTAAAATTATTTTTACAGAATCTGAATTTAAAAAATTTATATATATATTGTCATCATTTACTACTATTATCTTGATTTATGAATAATTTTTTTAACTTATGAAAACATTTGTATTGACTTGACGCAAAAAAACACAAACTAAAAGACTAATCTTTTTTATTTACACAAGCCTGGTAACATACAGTATTTAACCCTTTGACCTAGAGAAAAAGATATTTAATATATATATTGTTTTTGAATATTTAAAAGTAAAAAAGGAAATGTATTTACAGTGTAATAATTGTATAAGTCTAACGAAATTATGGCGGAAAAAAAGGGTTTATTTTTGTTTAAAGGTATAGGCAATTTTGATCTCATTTCCAAAACTCTACTGCTGGATTAAAAAACTTCACACCAACATGATTGTATATTTTATAAAAATATAGGGAAGACATTTGGCAGGTAAATTTAAGAAACTGTTTAAGTTGAGTTGGTAGGTGGGCTTCTCCAAACAAAAATATGGCACAAAACATTGGCAAAAGTTAACTTTAAAGAAGTTAATCTCCAAACAATTGTCAATTATATAAATGTGATTCTTAACGAAATAGTATAATTTTGCAACTAGTTCTTTTGCCTTTTTCGTTTTAAAAACACCTGGAAATTTATAAAGCACTTCTCGCTCTTGGTAAGTTAAAATAAAAAACCTTTGCTACAAAAAGAATGAGTTGTATCAAAATTATTTTAGGAGCGTAGTAAATTCTAGATTTTGGCCTTAAAAATTCAATAGTAAATTCTCTCACAGTTTAATTAATAGCTCTTGGGGGAAGTGGAAACAGCGACATCTAAGTTTCGATTTCTGCTTGCTTTTAACCAATAGCAAATTACTGCTAAAGACATCAATTCTGATACAGCGCAAGAGAATGAAAATGTTCCACAAGCATTTTTCAACTAAAAGTTTTGCCCTTTGAGCTGGGCTAATAAATCTTATTTTACGGGTGTTATAAGTTTTTACTTCCACCAATAAAGTAAAAAAAACAACAAATAAAGTGGTTAAAACTTAAGAATAAATGTGATTAGATAAAAACAGACTTCAAGTTGATTGAAGAGTTGTTTAACATTTTTATTCATCTTTATAACTTCATTATCATCTCTAAGAGAAACATATTACAACTAATTATTTGCTGCCTGACCAAGTTAATTTTTTTAAATTGCTTTCATGAAATTTTTTTGCGTTTATTGACACACAAAAGCCTCCTACTAAAAAACATTCTTAAGCAAACATCTTTCTCCAAAAACCCGACTAAAAAAAAAAAAATGTTCGGATTTATTAAGCTGTAGTTGTTAATACTTGTTAGTTTTCTTCGTGTGTTTCTCAGTAATCCGGTCGGGGAACCGCATTGCTGCGTAAACCCCCCACGGCCCTTATGCCAGCTTAATCCCTTTGCCGACAGTCGGCGAGACCTAGGACTAAGTGTCCCATTGACCTTGAGCTGGCGTTATATTTAGAGACAGTACCATACTGTCTTGGGGTCTCTAAAGACCCCTGCGCTATGCTTACGTAGGCTTTCTACTGCCATGGGAGTTATTGTTGCCGCCACTACCCAAGGAGATCGGTTGTTTTTACAAGGCCCGATCACGGCCTAATGCTAGTCTTTTTATAGTGGGGTTATTACGACTAGCGCCCACTTTTGTGACGGCGTCCCGGTTATTGTTCTTTTACCTACCAAAGCGAGGCTCGAACCCGGGCGGTTCGGGAAGTGAATCAGCAAGCCGACCACTAGCCCAACGCCGTCCCAAAAACCCGACTAATTTAGCTTCTTCACTTCTGTGCTGTGTCTTCTTAATTTATTTAACGTTTTTTTTTACTCTTTAAAAGTTCGAAAGCCTTTTTATTTAAAGCAAGGAAATGATAGTAACTTTCTCGCCCACACATACTTTTCTTTACCTGCCAATTTCAAACCAAACTTTTATTCGTAACACTAAATTCTGCTTTTGTCAGAACAAATAATTTCAAAAACAAGACCAATTTTTAATCCTCTGTTATCTCTGTTTAACTCAGTCTACGTGTTTCTTAAAAGTCAAAAGAGCTTTTTATCATTGAGCTCCTTATCTCATTAAAATTCAAGCCCTTTTTATCAAGAGCAAACCAATCTTATTATCTTTCACTTCATCTGAATTAAGGAAACTTTGTTCTAACTTGTACCTAATTATCTTATAAATTAATTCTTTTCTTCTAATAATAACCTTATTTTATTACGAAGGTAAGCTTCCCAATAGCAGAAGTTTAAATCTTTTAATTCACATTCTGCAATAAAAATTTAAAAAAATTATCATGTTTCAAATCTTTTTTTTCTCGTGCCTTCAGAAATGTTACTTATTAAAAGCCTTTTAACGCCGAAACCCTTTCTGTTTTCATTCAAGCTAGATATATCTGGATATTGTTCTTCGCAACCAAGATGTTTCCCGAGCTCACAATTTCTTAATTTAAAACTTCTTAGATCCATCGTGAAAATGTAATCGCTGGCTCTTAACTTCATTTAAGCCCATTATCTCACACCAAGGCAAGATTTCCAACTTTATTTGGATGCTTCTCGGGTCAATTATTCTTCAAACACAGAAGCAAAATTCACTCTTTCTAATCTTTTTTCTGAGCAGAAAAGCTATTTCAGCTCGGATTCGTTTTGTTATTCTATCCTAATGAGAAATTATCTCTTGTTTTCTTTGAGGCGCATCTAGATTTCATAGCATGGGTAATCTTTTCTTTAAAAAATAAATAAATAACAATTAGATGTGCTGGGTTATCCTCTATTAATATAATTTAAATAAATACCCTTAAACACTAAATACCCTTAATGATGAAGAGCTTACGCCATCTTCGATGGCACAAGACAGTGGGTATTTATTTAAGTATAATTTATATATCTAACTGTTAATAAATAACACTCCCTTTTTATGATTATCTTTTACTCTAAATTTTTAAAGTTACCCCGATGGTGTAAAATCCTTTTAACAAAAATATTAAATTAAAACAAATAAAAAGTTTTTTTAAGATTTCATTTATTTATTTTACTTTGATCCATTCTAATAGCAAAAAATATTCTTTATTAAATCAATACTTGTTTTAATAACATATTTTTTTACTACAAATTCCTCCGTTTTTAGGTTTTGGTTGTGTTCAACAACAGTTTTTACTTTAATTTTAGAAACAAATTTAGATAAAGAATTTACAAGTTGTTCTTCATTTTCGTTTTGAACTCTATTTTCTATAAATGGAATTGCATATGAAACTTTAATTCCTTTATTTACATCAGATTTGGGTACCCCTTGTTGTTCAGATTCAGACTTAAGTGATTCAGCTTCTGTTATGGTTTCTTGTGGATCAATTGGTTCAGATTTTATGTTGCTTTGATCAGAATTAATTTGAATTTCTTGTTTTTCTGTCATTTTTTTTACAGTACACGGTGTCCTATTTATGACAAGCTCCGATTTTGAAGAGATTTCTTGTAAATTGCCCGCCTTAGAATAATTAAAGGATTTTTCTTCCATATCACTTAGTTTAGTTGAATTGTTTATAGTTGTAAACCCAGGATTAATATTTGCGTTTTCTTTGTTATGTGTTTCTAGTGTATTGGGAAGGGGGGATGTCTTAGTTGATACTGTGTGCCCAGTTACATTATCAATTTCAGAGACGCCTTGTTCCTCCATACTGCTATTCTTTACACTTCTATTTTCTTCCTTAAAACTTTCTTCCTGTTTTTTGTTTTCTTCTTTAGTTTCTACTACCCTTTTATTTGCTTTTACTTCATTATTATTGGTAAGTTTGCTGCTATTACTTGTTTTATTAATATTGCCACATGTATAATTTGTAATTTCAATTTCAGGGTTCATTAAAGCTTCTATTAAACTCTTTATGCTTGGTTTTATAGAAAATTCTTCCTTCCTTTTTACTTCGTTTTTCATATTAACTTCCATTTTAGTTTTATTTTCTAAATTCTTGAATTTTTCCAATAAACTTTTAATGCTGGGGTTAATATTTTCTACACCTGAAGTCGTCTCTGGTTTAATATGCTCTTCTATATTTATAACAGGTTCTATACGAAGTTCATTATTAATCTCCGGTTTAGGATTTTCTTGTAAATTAATCTTAGGTTGTAAAATAATTTCATCCTTACTCGTTGGTTTAATAAACGTCTCAACTTTATTATTACCATCCACATTGATTTCAGGTTGTGCAGAAATTTCATCCTTACTCACTGGTTTAATAAACGTCTCAACTTTATTATTACCATCCACATTGATTTCAGGTTGTGCAATAATTTCATCCTTACTCACTGGTTTAATAAACGCCTCAACTTCATTATTACTATCCGCTTTTCTACTTGAATCATTAACAGTCTGGGGTTCGGTTTCAGCCACGATTTTACTTCCGCCCATTTTTAGATTTGATTCCTTCTCCAATTCACTTACAATAATATCATTAGTTTTGTTTTTAAGTTGCACCGTTGTTTTACTTTCAACTATTTCAACCACTTTGTTGTTGATTTGATCATCCGATTTTCTTTTTATTTCATTTAACCAGCTCTTTTCTTTATTACTTTTAGTATCTTTTTCAATGTTATTTTCAATTTCAAAAATCCTATTTTCTAAATTATAATTAGCTTCTTCAATCAAACTTTTCTTTTTAGGTTCAAATAATTTCTGGACCCTCTCATGTGTTTTAATTATCTCTCCTTCAGACATGTCCGTTTCTTCAAATTCCTTCATGATTTGCTTTAAGAGTGCCCCTTTTTCATAATCAGTAGAGTTTTCAATTTTAGAATTGAAAATTTCCCCTTTGCTAAGATCAATAGTTAAATCAGGCTTAATAATTTTTTCCTTTTCTTCTATTTCATCATAAGAGATGTTATTTGTTTCATCTTTTTGAATTACTACAGGTGAGGTTTTAATATTAGAAATATCAAGATTGATTCTGCCGCCAACAGAATCTTTCAGTTCACATTCACTTTCTTGTTTTAATTCTTGACAATTACTTTCGTTGAGAAATTCGTTATTAATATTACATCCACTGTGCCCATCAGTATTAATTATAATATTATTTTGAATTTCGAAATCAATAGAAAAATCTGCTTGAATATCCCTTTCTCCAAATCCATCTGCACAACTATTTGTAACTTCAGCTTCGTAACCATTTAATTCAGGTATTTGCTCTTCAAAACTTATGTTTTCTTCATTTAAATTATTCCCATTAATTAAACTTGCATCTGAAAGTTCTGGAGTTTTGGATTCAGCATTTACAAGATCAATTACTACTTCTGAATTACGATGTCCATCAATTAAACTTGCATCTGGAAGTTCTGTAGTTTTAAATTCAACATTAGCAAGATCATTTACTACTTCTGAATTACTATTCCCATTAATAAAACTTGCATCTGAAAGTTCTGTAGTTTTAGTTTCAACATTAGCAAGATCTGAAGGATTTTCGTTATCTGCACAATCACTGTCCTCGTCCTCGCTTTCGTCGTCGGGGTTAAACCCGGGGTTGCCCCAACAATCGAGATACGTAACATGATCGATATATTTTCCATAATGTTCCGACCACCCCGGCTGAACTACCCGGTCCCCTCTTCCGAATTCATTTACGAAAATGCCTAGTATTTTATCCCCTTGATAAGGAATTTCCTTAACCTGTGTCTTATCTAAATCGAAAGATACTTTTCTTATCCTTTTATTATTAGAATCAAGTTGAACTTTTTCTTGAATCAGTGTTATATCTTCACTTTCAAAAAGGATTCCCGTTTTACAACCGATCCTATCTTTAGTAGAGTTTATATTCTTAAAACCATTTGTTAAATTCATTTCTTCAAAACTATTATTATAGTTCCTGTTTAGTTGCTCAGAGTTAATTGCATATTCTGTTGGTTTTACAAATGCAAGATTCTCTTCTGAATCGTCGTCAAAGTTAAAAAGTGTTTTTGGTTCATTTTTGAAATCCATGGGGTACATTTTAATTTGATTATTGAATCATTTTTGAAAATTTGAAACATAAATAATAAATAAAAACGTAAACATAAAAAATAGAGAAAATTTGTTAAGTTTAATTTTGCAATATTGAAATGTATAAAAAGGCAGGGGACGTTCCAAAAATTATTACGATCAACGTTTTTAATATTAAAAGTAAATGAAATAAATGGAACTTGTGCTTTTTTGTCAGAAAATATTTATTATTTTTTATCAAAAATTATTTGATTGTTGCTTTTTAAAATCGAAAGAAGAGGGAATGTTTTGTTATTCATAAACAGATTGTTTACAAAAAAAAGCAGCATCAGATATGAAAGTAGACTTTGATAAAGCACGTGCTGCTATAATATTAAAGATTAAAAAATGTTAAAGTTACCCCTATGTCATTAAATTCTATTAACAATTATATTTATACTTTATTTTAGTAATCATTCACATTTCATTTTTGTAGACCCAGTAATATTTACAAAAAACCCTTTAAGTTCATCACACTCGGTTTATAATTCATGCCATTGATAAAAAAGCTACTTTATTGGCCATTTAATTGAGCTTATCTGTTTTATTCTTCACAACTTGAGTTATTTAATAATATTTACAATGAATAAATAACATATATGTTGAATTATGATTAAAAGTTGAAAATCTATTTTACTTAAATAAATACCCATGTTAACCCCAAACTTTTTATTAAAAAAACAGTTTTACATTTTACACTACCATTAAAAAATGATTGTTTTTATTCTCAATAACAATTCTAATAAAATTATATCATTTCTAAAGTTTTTAAATGACATTATCTTTCATATTTGTCAATCCGCGGGCTAATTCCGGCAGCGTTGCTACCATTATTTCTAAATCATTTAAAATTTTAATTAAATATTTTCAAACCTTCTTTTTTGGCCAAAACCACTCTTTAGAATATTAGAATTACTCCAATCTGCCATGCTATTTTGTGCCTGTAGCTTTAATCACACAATTATAAATAACAAATTCAATTATGTAAAATAAATACTTTTAGATCTTATTTGTATATTTTTATCCATAAATATACATTCCACTTAAACATATAATTGTAATATCTAAAAAATATTGTCCACTTTACCTTTTCCTGTAATTCTGCTCATAGGTTTAATTAGTTGCCATTAGAGATCACAAATGAAAAATGAGTAACATTCCGCTTGTACTTACAGGTAAAAAAGAATTACAACTTATAATGCAAACTATATAAAATGCATAAGATTCCCCTCGTACTTACATGGAAAAAAAAAATTACAACTTATATTGCAAACTATATAAAATGCATAAAATTTCCAGGTCGAATCAAAGCTTAGATCTAATTTTTAAACTTTTAAGACTCTTGTGGGGTATTTCACTTAAATACATAAGAAAGTGTGATGATGAAATGAATGAAAGAGAGATTTATCAGAAAGCAACAACCCGGCTGGTGGGCAGGATATAACCGGCCTCATACTAATATGCAATGGTGAACAAATAAACTCACCCTTAATGTACTTTGTTGTATTTAATAAATATCTATTAAATACATATTTTTACTTTTTGCTTTAACTTATGTTTAAATTAGATAACATTTTATACCCTATGGAAGATCACCCCTTCGAAAAATTGTCTTTGGCTATAGAAGAAGCTAAAAAGAGTTTGGGAAAAGTAAGAAGTTTAGAAATATTTAATAAGAAGGGGAACAGAATAAACGTTTCTTTTAAAGTTAAATCAATTTAAGGAAGGGGATCTTTTGGAGTTGTTTCAATTATTGAACATCAAAAAGACAGCAATTATGTAAAAACTTTAAATAAAAATAAAGAATATTCAATTATAACCAAAGATAATAAAAATGCATGGGGTGCATGTTTGAATAACAGCGGTTATATTGGGAAAACTTTTCTAGAGAGTGAAAATGTCAATTATTTAACCGCTTTAAATAAGAATATTAACAAACCCCACTTAGAAGGTGGAAATACAAATTATTTAGAAGCTTTAAAAACTGTTTATCAAGATCTAAAATATTGTAATAGAGATCTGGAAATTTTATTAAAAATTAAACATCAAAATATAATAAAAATGAATTCATATTTTTTTACTAAAATAACCAAAAAGGGTTATTATTTAAATATGTGCTTTAATTATATTCCTTTAACTTTAGAAAAATTAATGGAAAATAAAAATTTAAAAATTTTCATTATTAAAAAATTGTATTTGCAAGCTATAAATGCTTTAGATTATTTACATTCTAAAGGCATCTGCCATAGAGATATTAAACCTTCTAATTTGTTAGTAGACATTAGAAGTATAAATAAACCAAAAGATTCTAATGAAATTTCAATGGATTCTGATATACAATTAAAGATTTGTGATTTCGGAAGTGCCAAGATATTAAAAGAAACAATTGAAAATATCAGCTATATTTGTTCTAGATTTTATAGATCTCCTGAATTGCTTTTGAATTATAAAAAATATGATACAAAAAAAAAAAAAAATCGGATTTAATGAAAAGTGGTTGCCTTACAGCAAAAAAAGAAGTTGCCCACAAAACTCTGGGAGGCCCCTATAGCATTTCTATCCCTTTGCCGACAGTCGGCGAGCCTTAGGACTAAGTGTCCCATTGACCTTGAGCTGGCGTTATATTTAGAGACAGTACCATACTGTCTTGAAAAATATGATACAAAAATAGATATCTGGGCACTATCACTTACATTTTGTGAATTTAAGCTAAGTGAGCCTCTTTTTAAAGGTGAAAATACAACGGAAATGTTAGATTTAATTTTTAGTAAAATACAACCAAAAGAGTTTACATTAGAAAGATTTGGTTACTTTAATACAAAAAAATTCGAAAAGTTTGATTTTAAACAATTTTTACTTAAAATTTTTAATGATGAAAAATTAGTAAAAGTTTTCATTAAATCTCTATTGATTGATCCTTCAAAAAGGATATCAGCAAGAGAAATTGTAAAGTCACATCTTCTGGTATAAAAAACAATATTATCTTATTATAATTGCTTCTAAACAAATTCATTTGTTTTTTAATAGTAGATAACTGTGTTGTTGTTAAACTTAAAGAAAACTGCTTGATATTAAAAAAATTTATTAGAAGTGTTACTTTGCTAAAAAAAACGGATTTATTGAAAAGTGGTTGCCTACAGCAAAAAAAGAAGTTTCCTACAAAACTCTGGGACCCCTTATGCCAGCTTAATCCCTCTGCCGAAATTCGGCTAGCCTTAGGACTAAGTGTCCCATTGACCTTGAGCTGGCGTTTACTTATAGACAGTACCATACTGTCTTAGTGTTACTTTGCTAAATAACAGTTAAGAAATGTAACTTTGTTAAAATATAATAGAACGGGCGATATCATAAGTTATTCCATTAGAAGTGTGACTTTGAAAAATAAAGTTAAGAACTGTAACGCTGCTAAAATTAAACAGAGTGGCTTGATATCAAAAGTTATTCCATTAGAAGTTTGGCTTTCCTAAAACGGCCTAGAGTTGTAACTCTGTTAAAATATAACAGTGCGGGTTGATATCAAAAGTTATTCCATTAGAAGTATGGCTTTGCTAAAACGGCCTAGAGTTGTAACTCTGTTAATATTAAACAGAACGCAGCTTTTTTCAGTGACTCATTTGCAATCTGTGACATTGGAATTAGGATACAAGACAGTATGGTACTGTCTCTAAATATAACGCCAGCTCAAGGTCAATGGGACACTTAGTCCTAAGGCTCGCCGACTGTCGGCAAAGGGATAGAAATGCTATAGGGGCCTCCCAGAGTTTTGTGGGCAACTTCTTTTTTTGCTGTAAGGCAACCACTTTTCATTAAATCCGATTTTTTTTTTTTTTTTTTTTTTTTTTGGAATTAGGATAGAGGAAAAATTAAGTTAAACACTGAACTTTAGAAACATGTTCAAATAAAGTTTTTATAAGGGCCTGATATTTAAATGTTATTTTTCTGCTTTAATATGGGGTTTCTTTTATTTTAAAGTATCTTTGTAGAAAACTGTTATCTGTTATCTTTCTTCGGCCTGCTCGAGTTTTGTTTTCATGTAACTTCTCTTTGAGACCAAGAGCTTTATAATATTTGTGTTATATAGTGGTTATAGACTATAATAATTGTTGTTCTCTGTAGACCTATTAGACATTAAGGGTAATTTATTTGAGACTAAGAGCTTTATAATATTTGTGTTATATAGTGGTTATAGACTATAATAATTGTTGTTCTCTGTAGACCTATTAGACATTAAGGGTAATTTATTTAAGACTATTTCAACAATAATTGATGTACTATATATCAATTAATTTAAAGTTTTACTTAAAGTCCTAAACATACGCCAAACTTTAAAAAAATAAATGTGAAGAATTTGGGGGAATTTAATTCACAATATTGTTATTTATAGCTCATTTTTACAATTATATTTAATTAAAATATAAAGCAATGATTTATTTTATTTGCAAGAAAAAAAAAGAGTGTGTTTCAACATTTTCCATTTCAATATTTATTAGCTAAGTGAATTATTAAAAATGGGAAACCCCCTATTTGGTTGTTTCTACTTGTGATTCTTTTATTTTTCTCGCCGAATTTAAAAGTTTTGTTAAATTATCATTCCGCGAGTGTTTTAACCTAAATTATTTTAAGTTGGATATATATATTATACTTAAATAAATACCCATGTTTACCTCAAACTCTTACTTTTTATATTGAATTTTCAGTTAATAAAGTAACAGAGCTTTATAATAATTCTAAGCTTGTTACAAAACTTATTCGTATTTAAAGTTGCCTTTTACTTATGTAAGCCTAATAACCATTTAAAAATACCCAAGTTATGATTATTTTCGTCTTTTCTAAATTTATTTAATTTACTGTAAATAAGGTGTAATTTACTACATTACGGATTAGCGTGTTTTCTATTGGTGTTTAATTTACTTTAAGATTTTAATTAAAAAATTGTTTGTTTTATAAAAAGATCCAATAAAAATTTATTTTTATCAAAACAATCATCTAACCAGTTTTTAAATTGGAGAAATAGATGTTTATGCGTTTATATTACGTCAAATTCCCTATGACCATTTTAAGAATCGAATAAATTGATGTTGTTTAAAATGTTGCATCTTTTTTTACTTCTTATTATTAGTTGGATATATATATTATACTTAAATAAATACCGATGTTTACCTCAAACTCTTACTTTATTTATTAATTATTTCCGTTTAAAATTAAAAATAAGGCAAAAAATCAACGACTTAACTTGTACGAGAAACCATTTAGCAAGGCTATTAAACTCTTTTAATGGCCATTGGAATTGAACATAATGATGCGCTTGCTAGTAAACCTTTCGTTTTTAACTCCCCCTGCACTTTCCAAATCTAAAGGCCATTTTAAAAAAAAACTTTGCTTTATGTTTAACGTGTTGAACACCACTAATTAACAAGATACCGATGATTTGAAGATTTTAGTTTGTGCTAATTTATTTAATTAGAGAGATATTGCTATATTTTTTATTATAAAGTTGGCTATAAAGTTTATTTAAAAAAAAAGATGTTTACCTTAAACTCACAAAATCCCCCCTGAAATATAAAGAAATGTAAAATAAAAAAATTATGCCAATTATAATACAAAATACCATTAATTAATAAACAATAAAGCCCTTTTCAACTACATGCCAATTTTTAAACAATACAACCTTTAAACATTTATTTAATTTATAAACAATACAGTCCTTTAAAAATTCATTAAATTTATAAACATTAAAACCTTTTTTCAACTACATGTCAATTTTTAAACAATAAAATCTGTAAACATTAATTTAATTTATAAACAATACAAACTTTTTCAATTACATGTTAATTTATAAACAATAAAGTCCTTTTTTAATTACATACCAATTTTTAAACTATAAATTTGTTGGTCAATAAAATTATTAAGCACTAATCAATTTCTATTGGTTTTTACAACGTTTTTTGATACATTTTAAAAAGAAACTATTGGTTTATTGATCAATCAATGTAATTGATTTATTTTGAAAAAAGTTTAAATAAATTTTTTGTTTGGATTTCTATGTGTGGAATTTTCGGATATTGCGACTTAAAAAATACAAAAACACAAAAAGAAGTCTGTGAAGTTATGATTGAAGGCCTTGAGGCTGTAGAATATCGTGGATATGATTCTGCTGGTTTATGCATTTTAGATGGTTCAAATTTGGCCGTTTATAAAAAAGCAGTAGGTAAAGTTGAAAACCTTAAAAAGGAACTGTGTGAAATAAATAAAATTGAGAGTGGGAAAAAAGATAGATTCCTTGGAATTTCTCATACTAGGTGGTCAACACATGGTAAATCTTGTGAAGCTAATGCACATCCTATTAGGAGTGATTTAGATGGTCTTTTTTATGTTGTTCATAACGGTATAATAACAAATTATAAAGAAATACGTGAATATTTAGAATCTAAAAATCATATATTTGAGACTCAGACTGACACAGAAGTATCAGTAAAACTTATGTTGCAATTTTACAATGAAAACAATAAAATTACTTTTGTTGAATTGGCAAAGAAAGTGGTAAGTGAGTGTAAAGGATTATCTGCTTTTATTTTTTTAAGTAAAAAATTTCCAAATGAAATGGTTGCTATACATAATGGGTTACCATTAATTTTAGGAGTTAAAAATATTGAAAAAACAATAGAATTTAACAAGAAAAATAACACTTACACTTTAGAACCTGAAAAAAATTCACAATTTTTTTTTTCTTCAGATGTTTCTTCAATAATTAAACACACAAATCAAGCTATTTGGGGAAATAAAGGAACAATTTTTCATATTAAAGAAAATCAACTTACATTTCACTTTTTTAATGAAAACATTACGCTACCTGAAATTGCTACAATTGAATTTACTGAACAAGGATGTGATAAAGGACAATATCCACATTACATGTTAAAAGAAATCTGTGAGCAAAAAGAATCAATAACTAACGCTTTAAGATCTAGAATTGATTATCAAACTGAAACAATTTGTATTAAAAGTTTAGAAAAATGTAGGGAAAAATTTTTAACAGCAAATAGATTTTTATTTGTAGCTTGTGGAACTTCTTATCATTCTTGTTTAGCAATTATGAAAATATTTGAAAATTTGACAAATAGACCGGTAAGTGTAAATGTTTCTAGCAATTTTTTAGATTTAGAACCACATATAGATTCAAAAGATGTTGTATTCTTTATAAGTCAGTCAGGGGAAACCGCAGATTCCTTACGAGCACTTGAATATTGTATAGAACATGGTGCTACTACAGTTGGAATTACTAATATAGCAGGAAGTACTATTGATAGGAAAACAAATTGTAGCATGAATTTACAAGCTGGAATTGAAAAGGGTGTTGGAAGTACAAAAGCTTATACATCACAATTTATGTGTATGATACTCGTAGCTCTTTACATTAGTCAAGAGTGTAAAATTCATGAAAGCCTTAGAAAAAGCATCATCCAAGAAATACAAAATATTCCGAATAAGATGGATGAATGCTTATCTTTAAACGTAAGTTCATTTGTAGATGAATTACTAGAACAAGATAGTTTATTAATAGTTAGTAGGGGGTATCAAGCAGCTACATGTCTAGAGGGATCATTAAAGATTAAAGAAATTTCTTATATTCATGCAGAAGGTATCTTAGCAGGGGAATTGAAACACGGACCACTTGCACTAGTTCATTCCGACCTAAGCATAATTGTTGTTATAGCAAACGATGATTTCTTTGATAAATCACACAATGCACTTGAACAGATTATAGCAAGGGGTAGTAAACCACTTGTGATTTGTACAGAAGATATAAAATTAAAGTATGAAAAATGTATAGCCGTACCAAAAACACTTGATTGTCTACAAGGTATTCTTACGGTAGTTCCATTTCAAATGATTTCTTATAAAGTAGCAGTTAAAAGGGGGATTGACCCAGATTTCCCAAGGAACTTGGCCAAATCAGTAACAGTTGAATAAAATATTTGATTTTAAACTTTCAACTTTTTTATATTAATTTGTAAAATCTATATGTTTAATTTTTACATAATTAATTTAGAGTACTGTGTTAAAGTTACCCCTATGTCATTAAATCCTTTAAAAATACTGATTTAAGCAAAATTTATTGAAACATCTTGGTAAAAAACCCCATTTTATTTTGTAGAAAAAGTTTACAAATTAAATCATTAATTTCTTCACACATTATATTATTTGTTGTTCTCTGAAGACCTATAAGACATTAAGGATAATTTTTTTAAGACTATTTCAACATTAAGTATTCTTATTGTTACCGCAAACATATGTTGTAATAATATTGAATAAATAACCCTTTAGATTTGGATTAATATAACAACAACATATATAAGGTATTCTTATTGTTACGCAAACATATGTTGTAATAATATTGAATAAATAACCCTTTAGATTTGGATTCATATGAAAACAACATATATTGAACAATAAAGATGTTTTAATTAAAAATTATATTTAACACTTTTTCATATTTTTGATACCTGGACATTAAATAAATTTAAGAAACTATGTTTGCTCTAAACAATTTAACCATGTAAAGATTATTTAATATTAGATAAAAAAAGGTTTTAATTAATAGTTTAATTTTGCTATAAAAATCAATATTTAAAAGTAATGAACCGCATGTACTTTTTTAGCTTAGCACTTAGGTGAAAGTTGAGTAATTATTTTTAATTTAGAGTTTTATTCAAAGGAAGTTAATTAATCGAAATTATCAACTCTAATATTCTTTTATAATTAAGTAAATTATTTATTTAAGGTTTAATTCTTATTGCTTACAAGGCTTTTAACCAAGTTACCTTAAGTGTAAATTAGCAGGGTTGTTAAATCTTGCTGTGCTAAAAAAATATAGTTTATCAACAAATTATTAATTTAAGGGTTAAAATGACAATATCTTGATTTTTAAGATTATTCGAGTGCTACTTCCGTGTGTACCTTGAAATTTTCTCAGATAACACCCTTATTCCTTATTGGACCTCTGACTCCAATCAAAAGAAGTGTTTTCTAAAGTTGCCTAAGATGTTTGATAATTAATATTTACCACTTTTTTTTAACAAAAATGTTTGTTTTTTCATTAAATAACTTTTTACTGATTTGAACGGCGGTATCATATTTTTTGAACTTAAAACGAAATACAACTAATTACTACTTTTGCGCAAAACCCGCTTTTTTAATTATGCCCCTTTGCCGTTGTACGCTTTTTTAAATAAAAATAGTACATTAGAGCTATATATTATTTTAACACTTCTCTATTTGTTAATTCATACAGTTTAAAAACTTTCTTAATGTATACTTTTTAGTGACTAATTTTTTCGCCATAAATTTAATTAATTACACAGTTGTTCCAAGAAACCACACTAAAGAATACATTTTTCTTAGAACTGGGGGTTTAAATTATTAGATCCTCTAAAATATTAAAACTAATATTTTTTAACAACCCCACATTTTATTTTTAAAGACGAGTGTTATCACAACAAGAGCATTTATTAAAAATTCTTAAATTTAATAGCTATAATCCAACCTTTAAATCAACTCCTTCTACCAATTTATTGTCTTTTTACAAAATAAACGTTTAAAGTTGTATTTAATTAATAACCTTTTCTTTAATTTTAACCTGATTTAAATTCAAAATAACACATTCCAAATCGGTCTCTGCAAAAAAACTCTCTAAAATTAAATCTTTAGGCTTAACTTCCCTCTCTTTATAATCAATTATTGTAGCTTTTTTTAAAACAATGACGATTTCATCTTCTTTAAGATCATAGGGTGTTCCAAGACTCACAAATTTACTTTTTGATGTATCAACTAGTCTTTTTATATTTTGGGGATTTTCCAAAATGTCCATTAAATATTGGCTTTCATTTATCGCCTCTTGTGTTATGCTCTTTCGATACAATTGCTCTCTTATTCTAATTCCTGAAAAAGAAGTTTGTTCAGCTGCCCAAACTTTAGATCTTTCAGTTGATATTACAGTTGCAGTTCTGGGTATACCATGTAACAGTGCCAATTGACCAAAAACACACCCTCTGTTCATTTTATTAATTAATTCCCCTTTAACTGTTACATTAAAATTACCAGTTTCTACAATGTACATTGCTGACCCGTATGTTCCTTCTAATATAAGTTCTATATTCTTTTCTACTATTATTGGGTACATCGATTCTACTAAAGTTTTTTTTTGCTCATTTGTAATTAAACAAAATGGGATATCAGTGACAAGTCTAGAAATTAAAAAATTAAAAGTTTCACCAGATTTAGGAAAACATGGAACTTCTAATTTTTCAATGTTTACTTTTGTTGCGAATACTGTTGGTCTCCTTCCTTTCATCCAATTACAATCTTGAGGAGATTCAATATTTCTAACAAAATTTTCTATGTGTAATGTTAGAGCATCTTCATCATAACTTTGATGATTCAATTCATATAATGTTATTATATCATCTTCCTGTTCTTGAGAAATATCGTATTTGAAGTGCTTAATGTGATCTTTAACTCTTTTTCTTACTCTCTTAAGCATTAGGAGGCCTTAAATTAAGAACTTAAATTGCCAAAAATCCGAGCTGTCAAAAAAATCTAACAGGAAAAAAAGTTTGTAAAATAGAGAGAAATTTTTATAGTAAACTTTTACAATTAAAAACATTTAAATATTTGTAGTCAATATTTTAAATTAAAGTAAAGGAATTGAGTTAAACAAGAGATACAGCGTTTATTCAAAAAACATACTATTACATTTTAAGATATTTCGCATATTTAATTGTAACAGAGCTTTCTTTACCAATAAAAAATACATTACAGTTCTATTTAAATCTATGATTGTGCCATTGAGTAATGTTTTTATCAGCATTAAGGGCACTACTCGTAGTAGCATTGGCCCATATTAATTTTATTAAGATATCGTTAATCAAAGGGTTCTGACGTGTTATCCTATATTAATATAATTTTACAAAATACCCTTAATGATTAAAAGCTTATTTAATAAAGAGCTTACCTTATCTTCGATGCCACAAGACATGTCCCTTTGGCTTTTGAGATTTAAAGTGATTGTTTTTTAGGTAATGATTTCTTAACATGTCTTAGTTGGAGTCCTGTATATTGTTTTCATATTAAAGCGTTCGTCTTCATAATTTTTGTTGTTATTAGAAGACCTATTAGACATTAGGGGTAATTTATTTAAGACTACTTCAATAATTTTAATAGAAAATCACATAATTTTTAATTCTTGAAATGATTGTTTATATTACATGTAATTATTAAAAATAAAATCTTCAAAAGTTAATTCACGAAGTTTAATAATTATATTCTTGGATATTAATTTGAACTCAAAAGATCACACTATAAATAAAATAGAGATATTCTTTCAGATTGAAATACTTTAAGCTTAAGTACATTTCAGATTCAAATTTAAATTCTTTTCTTGTATTCTAATTTTAAAGGATTCAATTTTTAATCCTTATATGGAGAAATACAAGGGAAAACATCTTAAAGTAAAAACAGAAAAAAAATAATTGAAGGTATTATGACAGTATTTGACCAAGACAATGGTCAAATTACAATAAAAAACTCAACAGCTAAATACCAAGTGAAATTTGAAGATGTTTTAGATCTTTCTCTTTTAAAGGGAGAATTACCACTGAAAGAATCTGAAATGAATGCATTATTTTATGAAGCGTTTAACATTTATGGCCCTTTTGAAGATCAATTTATTTATTCTGTAGCAACTTCTTTAAAAAAATTCATAAAAGATATCAGTTCTAGCAGTATAAAAATTATTATAGAATCAAATGATATTTTTGGTAGAATTGGCCTTTGCTTTGCAAGAATGGTTTTAGGTAAATCCAAGATTTTAAATGTAGAATTGAGATGTGATTTAAATGATATTAACTCCTTAAGATATAAAGGGGCATTTGTTAATTCTGGTGGGGTATTTGAAGTGTTTCCAGCCGAAGAAAAAGTTTATACGTTGGTTGTATTTGCATGTAATAGAAATTGTACCTTTGAAAAAGGATTGATATCCTCTAATCAAATAATTTTATTAGATCTTCCAAATAACACAAATTTAACGAGTTTTACCGGGTTGGGTCTTGGATTTATACCAGAAAACTATAAAATTTGTAACAAATCATACTATTTAGTTGATGTGGGGTTTGGGAATACTTTAGGAGAAAAATATAATTTACCAATGAATATGAAAAACAGTCTTGTAAAAATTGAAATAAAAAAGTAATTTACTGTGAATAAAAATACTGGTTAATATTAATTTAAATATTTATTTTATATTTCAATTAAAAGCTTGTCCAAAGATTAAAAGGTTTTTTATATTGAAAATGATTAATAGAATTAAATGAGATGAGTGTAGCTTTTAATAACACTTTTAGAATAAATTAAATTTACTTAATACTAAAAAAAAAATCGGATTTATTGAAAAGTGGTTGCCTTACAGCAAAAAAAAGAAGTTGCCCACAAAACTCTGGGAGGCCCCTATAGCATTTCTATCCCTTTGCCGACAGTCGGCGAGCCTTAGGACTAAGTGTCCCATTGACCTTGAGCTGGCGTTATATTTAGAGACAGTACCATACTGTCTTGATTTACTTAATACTAAATACCTATGTTTACTTCAAACTCTTACTTTTTATAAAATTTTTAATGAAAGTTATATTCAACTAATTACTGATCGAGCATAGATACAATCGTTGGTTTACAAGAAAATCGATATGAGAGAATATGTTAAAAAGAAAAATATCTGCCAAGAAGTGGGGCTTTAAAAAACAAGATCATAAAATTACTAGTTTCGAGTAACAAAACCAAAATGTACTTACAACCCAATAAATAAAATTTAAGTTCATTAAGGGCAGTATTGGCTTAGACGTAATTATGAGTACGAGAAAAGGCAGAGTCATTCAACAAAAATCAAATATGGTCTAAAACATGTAGGTTTACTAATAATATGAGTAAGTTTTAAAGGTACGTTCCAATTAAACAAAAATAAGTAACGATTTGTTAATTGTTTAATAAAAAGCGCTATTAATATAGATTTATGATTAACGGTAGTAAACAAAGAATAAAATTTTATAGAAAAACTTAATAAAACAGAAATAAATTGTTGTTAAACCATTTGAATTGAACTAAGATTTATTAATTACCAATACATTTTTTGAGATAGACTAACGAAACCTTTCTTTTTAACAAATAATTAAATTATTCAGCCAGTAAAATAATCAGTGTTATTAAATTTAAAATAAATTTTACTTATTGAAGGTTCAAAATAATACAATCATTCATTTTTAGGAATTTAGAGGGATAATACGTCCATGCTACTGCCATTTTTACCGTTTAATACAATTAAAATCTATGGTGCATGCCAAGTGTAAAATAAATAATTAGAAAACTTCTGTATTGCCAACCAGTCAACTTTTTAAGCTAAGAATTCGGCAAAACATACAGAAAATCTGATATGTACAAATTACAGAATGTGCTTTCCTGTTAATTTTCTAGTCTTGTGTTTTTAAATAAAAGTACAAAAGAAATTTAAACGGTGTTTAAATGTTGTTTTGCAAAAATAATATATTTGTAATTGTATGCTTTGAATTTTTATAACTAAAAAGTCAATCTATGGCTTTTTTTATTAATAAGACATGATAAAAGTAGATCAAAATAACGAAATTCTACCTAGCCAGTTTGCCCAATTTAAAATTGATTTGAGGGGGGTTGACTTATTAATACACCCAGCAATTATAAGTCTATAAACATTAATTTAATATCGACGCTATGTTATGTTCTTAACACCAGAGAAGAAAAAATTAAAAGAACAGAAATTAATAAATTATTTTTAGATATAAAATCGTTTTAAAGCCAGAATTCGTGTTAAACTGTCTAAAGCATTATTAATTTAATAAAATTTGTTTGATATTAAAGACTATTGTTTAATTTTAAGTTAAACATTTCAATTTAACAAAAATTTATTAAAAAAAAGGCTGTTGTTTTAGAATCTCAATTTCATTTATAGTTTGATTATTTATCTAGCTAATAAATAAGAGGAAGATAATAGATTTTGAATTTTTAAAAGTAATCCTTTAATCTTAGTATTGGCTTATTTATAAGTATTATATTTATCAAGAGCGATCAAAGATGGAGTAAGCTCTTCATTAAATATGTATTTAATCATTAAGGGTATTTATTTAAATTATATCAATAGAGGATAATACAACAATACTTATGATTATTAACGAATATTCCAAATTTGTTTAGTTTGCCGCTGTATATTTCTTTTGAATCTAAATTCCCACGAGATATTTCAGTTAAGAAGGAAACAGGGTTTTCTTTAAACCTTTAAGTTGTTACGAAATTATTAAGGAATATCATTTTGGCCATATTTGGTCTGCTTAAAAGTTAATAAATGTTTTTAATTATTTTTCTACCATAAATCTTATTGACTGAATTTCTTTACTTTAAATTGTTACTGCTAAAAAATTCCATGTTGATTTGTAAAAAGTTATAAAGAGAGAAATTGAAATAAAAATGAGTTTGACATGTATTTTAACGTGAAATAAAAAGCAGGGGAAGTTGTATATGTGGCATTCAAACATTGCTTTGATAATTCAAAACGAAATTAAATTATTTCTTTTAAATCATTGATCTATAGCAACGAAGAAATGAAGAGAACATCAAATCTATTTTACAGAAACTAATGTCTAAGAATAGAAATTCAAGTGATTTTTGCAATGAAAAACACATAAACATATGCTAAAAAATTAACAAAGAAGACGAAATTTGGGATTTTTAATTAACATTTTAATAATTAAATAAATTTAATTTGGTTTTCAGGTGTTCTCATCAAAACAAAGGATTAAATTAAAAATAATATTAATTAAAACATCAGAATTTATAAAAATGTAATACATTAATAATCAATTAACAATGTATCCTAATTAATTTTTCAACCAAAAAAATAAGACTTTAATCTAAAATTTGTGTATTAAGAAATAAACGAGGAATAAATAGCTTTTTATAATCCATATTTTTCTTTATTTAATTTTTAATTTAGAAATTTGATTTATATATAAATAGATTTAATTTATTACTGAAAAAAATTACATTTAAGAAAATAAACTTATCACCCTATGGTAAGTGCACTTAAGTATATCAGAATTGTACCTTTTACAACATCATCTGAAAAAATATGTGAGACACCTGATGTTAATCAAAACAAGAATACTAAAAAAAAATTTGGAGATTGTATTATGTTGTTTGATATTGACGACTGTCTTTATTATGATGAAAAATGCAAGCAAGCCGAGAAAGAGCATTTCGCTAAAATAGACAAGAATTTACAAGATGAGTGGATGGAAGCACATAAATTTAGTGGACCTTTTGAAGAGCCATACAATGGAAGTCAATTAAGAGAAAAATATGAAAGCCGAAAAATAGGAATTATGCTTTATTACTGTAAACCTATGAGTTTTATTGTTGAACAAGATTTTAATGAAGTTCATAAATATATAAAACGAAATGATGAGTTAATTGAGCTCTTGGAATCTTTGCCTTATGAAAAACATTGTTTTACAAATGCATTTCCACAGAGACAATCACGTATTCTTGATGCCATTGGAATCACAAATCAATTTAAATATATTTTTTGTCCACCAGATTTTTATTCTAAAGAAAATGGAATTATTTTTAAGCCGGACCCTAGAGCTTACAAATTCATTGTTGATCAGTTACAAATAAAGGATAGCACTACTGTTATATTTTTTGACGACAGGTTGAAAAATCTGTTAACGGCAGAATCCGAAGAATTTAAATGGCTTACTTATCATGTAACCCCAGAACATGACATAATATCTAGGATTAAGCAATTTAAAGGGGAATATGAACTTCAAGGAATCAAGATAAAATTGAGCGATTTGAAGAAACTGAAATGAGAAAGATTTTTCGTAGCCAAAAAATAATTGCTGGTGCCTAGTTTAAAATAAATTTAGTTTCTTAACCCATTTTTTTCTAAAAATAAAGCAGTTTTTAAGTTAATTAAATAGGCAGTTGGGGTTATATGATGAAATAGGGCGTTGTTAATATTAATGAAACCCCTTATAAATTATAGAATTAACATTGGTCAATTAATTTATTGGGATTTCTATTTCATCTATTTTTTGGTTGAATTATGAAAAATGTTTGTCTTATAAAACATTGAATTAGTAAAATTGCCAAGATTTTATTACAAAAGCAAAAAAAAGTTTAAATATCAACAGCAAACAAAATATAGGAATAAGGAGAATATTATAATAATTGTATGTCTTTATAGCTTGGTTTATTTTACACAAAAAACAGCTAAAGTATTAATTACCTAATAAATTACTCAAGGCCGTGTTTTACTAAATCAAAAATATTAAATCAAGGGTTAGTAGTTTATTTAAAAACTTATTTTACGTAATATTGTTAAAAAAATGGACTAAACTGGAATTATATATCGTACTAAAAAGGACATAAAAAAGTCACAAGTAAAAGCTTTTCTCGATTAGTTGCACTAAGTTATATAGATCTGAAGTCGTAAAGATCGTTTTGATTGTCTTAACGAGTACACAGATGTAATTCCTAAGAAAATACTTTAATTAGCTTAATTACTTATTTTAAAACTTTTCAGTGACTTCTTACTCTCCGATACTCCTCATTCGTTAAAAAATGCCCCCAAAAGGCGTCTTAAAAACCATTGAATTTCTAATTTTTAAAAAAGCAAGTACAACAATCTAATTAGTTGATCTTCATATATTTATAGATTCCAATATGAATAATTTTATGTATTATAAATTAAGGAATTAATCAAGTGACAATAATTAATATAATTTTAGATTTATCAGATTTAAGCACAGAGATAATCTTTACATTCAAATATATTCTAAAAGTTCACACCTTTTAATCAAAATAACTTTAACAATAATTTAAATATATAGATACCCTCTTTAACATAGCTATGGAGCTATTTTAAAACCTTGCCCCTTTATTCATTAGAAAGTGTTGGTATAAAAACTAAGAAAGCGTAGAAGCAAAAGTGCTTTTTAAGTATATTATATGCCAGAAACAACGTAATTAGATCATTAAATTAATAATATTACTATTTATGGCAAATTTTCAATATTTTAATGTTACAGGTTTAAAATATTTTTTAATCTATATCACTAAAATCATAACATTTCATATAATTAAATAAATCATTTCGCAGCATAAATTAATAATAAATAACTTATATTTTTGCAAAAAGATGTTTTTAATTAATTTTTTCTTTTAAAAACAGTCTTATAAACAAACAAAAAGATCTACAAATTAAAGTATATTTCAATAAACTTACATGAGTTGTTGAAAGTAACACAGCTAATTGTTTTATGAATGATGTACTGTATTTATTAAGATAACAAGACTGATATTATAGTTTTGTAACTATCAGCAAGACATTTTCTATAGTTCGAGGGTATTTTCGTGTAAATATATATAGAAGTTGAATTATATTTAAACCGGCAAAACTTTTTGTGTTGTGGGATAAAAAAAATAATATTTGTGAACCATTAAAAACGAATAAAAAACTGAACCCCCAATGTTATACTAGCAAAATTACATTTATTTCTTTGTAATTTAGGTATTACTTTTATATGTTACTGTATCTAGAAGTTTTTCTCATAAAGATTTATTTACTCTAAATAGATAATATTTATGTAAAAATTTTGCTCTATACATCAACAACTACTAAAACTTTCGTAAGATTTACAAATAAATGGATTCTACTTATTTTCTGCCAAACAGTGTTAGAAATACACAATGATTGTAAAGTATCAGCAACAATATCGAATGTCATTTTTAATATTTTGAAAAAATAATTGTTTTGATTTAATTCGGCTTTGACGTTTTAGTAATATAAAGAATAAAAAAGCTAGAAGCAGACAACATACACACGCCCAACCCAATTTTAAAATTATTTCCAATCTTATCTTTAAAAAGACCTTGTGTGTTTTGTTGATCTTAGTATAAATTCTTAAAATTTAAAACTCCATTTACTAGTGTAGTAGAGCTTAAAGAATAGATAGACTTGCCTAATGGCTATTTTAATTCGTTGATCTAGGCCGAAAGCGTTACGCCTTCTTATACGCCAAAAGGTTAAAAGAATCTTGTTATTGAACAAATGCCATTTTATTAAGTAGAACAAGCTCTTTGTAATGATAAAAACAAGGTTTTATTTTACATATGCAAAAAACTTTTTTTACTGATATGAAGTTGGTTGTTGTACATCGACAGCTTTTTTTACCTGCACGTTTTTCAAAGAATCTACCACAAAGTGTATATTTTTTATATATCAATCAACTGGCCAACAAAATTTTACCAGCTTTTTGAAAGTTTTCTTTTAAAATACAAGAAATATCTAATTTCTCAACTTTGATAACATTTCAAAGAAAACTATAATTAAAACTGTGTGCTAGCTGGGTTTAATATCTCATAGGGACTTGTAAATATTAAAAGTTTTCATTTTTTTCAACCTTTTGAAAAAATCTTCTCAAAATTATTATTAGCCTTGCTTGTTTAAAGGTTAATTCGACTCTCAAAATTACTTAATATCTTCAATGAATGTTGAATTCAAGTTTATCTAGCTATATGAACTGACTTTAAATTCATTTATCAACTGATTTCTTTTTTAGATAATGAATGTTTAGTAAACTAATACTGAAACAAAAACGTATTTAACTAAAAATATTCAAGAAATCGGAAAGTATTGTTGTTAAAATTATTTCAAAAAAAAAATATTTTAGTTTTTTTGTTTAAATATTTGTAAAAAACAGAGGGTATTCCGATTCATAAAAATAGATTTCATTTAAAACTAAAATATTACAAGTGAAACTAAGCAGATATCAATGCCATTTTTTTTCAGTTAAAAAATTAGTGAGCAAGGAAAACCTGCCGATACTATTTGATTACAATTGTAACTTGGAAGTACTATTATAATAACTAAAATAGCAAGGCAATTATCTTGATTGTAATAAACAGCACTAATATTTCTTGTACATTGGATTGTATAATACAATAGCAAAATATTGTATATATTAAATTCAAATATATTTTTGGACACTCGATTAGATATTATTTTATAATTAAAACACCATAAAAAAAAATCAAAAATTTAATTTTTAGGAGCATTCAATGCTCTATCTTTGTGTTCATCAATGTCTGCTTCTTTTATAATTTCATAATATAGAAGTAGTTTAGTGAGACCCGTGGAATTTAATTCTTTAAAATCTGTACCGTGGAGTGTTTTTAGCTCAAAATACTTTTGTGTAATCTTAGTATCAATCACTTCTTTATCAACCTGTGCTTTATCATCTTCCCAAGAAATTTCCGCTAGCTTTTCAAACGAAAGCATAACCAAATCATGGTCTTTATTTATTTCAGAAAGTATTTCTTTCGTGATCTCTTCAAGTTTGAATTTTGCCAAAAATTTTTGTAAAATAAATGCGTTTTTTTTGTCATTTTTTCGGAAACCAAAATTACTTTCATACGGATCAACAAAATTATCTGTTAACCCAAGGATTTCAGCGAATTGGTTTTGGTACCATTTATAAATATGAACATTTTGGTTATCCGAACCTTCCGTCGTGGCTTCAAGAAATTTCTCTTCTTTTTTCTTAGCTATGATATTTGAAATAAAATCTTTCAGCTTCTGTGATGTTTTTTCTTCTTTTTTTAAACAAAAAGATAAATATAATTGCTTTAAACCTTCTATACGGCCAGTAATACATACAAATAAATGTTCTTCGCAAAAATTAGAAAGAGCTACTCTGATTGTCTCTAAATTAGACTCAACCCCATTTGAAATTTGTTCTAACATGTTATGGAATATTAGTTTAATGTAACATGCTTGTTGTAAATTTATTTCAACTTCTTTTACTTCTTCTCCTACTTTAGTCTGATCTGAACTAATATTTCTCAAAAACTTGCTAAAAAACTTAGCCAGTGATACTCCACCATTCTCCTCTAATCTACGTTTAATTTCCTCTGGATATTCGGTATATTTGAATGCTTTGATTTTTTGAACTATTTCAGTAGAAATTGTATCCTCTTCATCTTTTGTTTTTGATTCTTCACTAGAATTTGTATCTTCATCATCTTTTTTAACCATATCAGTAGAATTAACATTTTCTCCATTTGGGTCATTCTTGTAATAAATGAACTTTTTAAGAGTCTTCCTCCACATTCGCCTCATTTCCTTATCCGAGATTCCACTGGCAAGTAATTTAAAATTCGGAATCATTAATGTTTTTAAAACATCAATGTTCCAGTGGATTTTCTTTTTTTTAATCCAAGCCAAGACTTCTTTAACTGAAAAACGCTGTTCAACTATATCAATTTCCTTAAAGCGCGCCTCTTGAATAGATTTTACACCACAATTGTCCCCTTTATCTTCCCACTTAATCCAGTTGTAAGATAAATTTACGAACTTCAAACTATAATTTTTCAATAAGAGAAACTTACTCGAAATACGAAAAATATTGTTATTTGGTGCATTCAAAAGTGTTAGGTTCGCCAAATCACATATCCCAACGGGAAGTTCTGTTAGTTTGTTATCAGAAATATAAAGCCAGGTAAGATTTGGTGGCCAGAGTAAATTTGGCACAACTTCTTTTATCAAATTCCTTGAAATATTTAAATTTGTAAGTGCAACAAGCCTATTTAAATTCGTCTTTAAGGCTGTTATTTGATTTCCATGGGCGTGCAATGTTCCTAGTTTCGTCAAATCACATATACCAACGGGAAATTCTGTTATTTGGTTACATGAAATATTAAGCCAGGTAAGATTTGGTGGCCAGTGTAAATTTGGAACAACTTCTTTTATCTTATTATCTGAAATATCTAAATAGGTAAGTGCACCAAGCTTATTTAAACTTGTCTTTAAGGCTGTTAAATTATTATTAAGAGTTTTTAATGTTGTTAGTTTCGTCAAATCACAAATACCAACGGGAAATTCTGTTAGTTTGTTATCAGAAATATAAAGGTTTGTAAGATTTGGTGGCCAGAGTAAATTTGCCCCAACTTCTTTTATCAAATTAAAAGAAATATTAAAATTGGTAAGTGCAACAAGCCCATTTAAATTCGTCTTTAAGGCTGTTATTTTATTCTTAAAAGCAAACAATGTTCCTAGTTTCGTCAAATCACAAATACCAACAGGAAATTCTGTTAGTTTGTTATCAGAAATATCAAGATCAGTAAGATTTGGTGGCCAGTGTAAATTTGGCACAACTTCTTCTATCTTATTCTTTGAAATATTTAAATTTGTAAGTGATTCAAGCCTGTTTAAATTCGTCTTTAAGGCTGTTATTTGATTTCCATAGGCATACAATATTGTTAGTTTCGTCAAATCACATATACCATCAGGAAATTCTGTTAAATCGTTAGTAGAAATATCAAGCTCAGTAAGATTTTTAAAAATACTGATTGTATTTGGGATTTCAGTAATCCTATTTGAACTTAAATCTAATTTAGTGAGTTTTTCACAATGTTGATTATTTTTAAAATAATCATCGAGATTTGTTACTCTCTTGTTATTTCGGTATTCAAATTCTTTGAGTTCTTTAAAATCTTTAATGCAATCAGGAATTTTTTCTAGTCCCGTGTTTATTATACTCAATTGTTCTAGATTTATAAACTTTTTTAAGCTTTCTTCAGATATCAAAGTAATAGTTTTGCCATCGCAAACCAGGCTTTTAGTTGCTTTCTCTTTTCCTTCGTATTCTTTAAAATCGAAACCAACGGTGAGCACAGCTTGTAGAAAAACATAAAAGTGTTGAATTTCCATAAAAATCTGTATTTTTTTTTCTTTATATAGTTGTTTTATTTTGATTGGATAAAAACTGAACCAATATATACTGTACACAAATAGTTTTTAAAATAACTGTCCAAACAAACTAAATTGATTCTTTACCGTTAATAAAAGCACTAGTCGGTTTAATAAAATTAAAATAAGCCAATCAAAATACAACTAAAAAACGTTTAAACCTATAAAAGCAATTTTTACCAAAATTATAACCAATACATAAGCCACTGCTTAAAAGAATTATAAATGTTTCTAGGCAAACTTTAAAGTTTTCACGTTTATCTGCAAGCGACTTTGTTACGATATATTTTGTTTAAAAAATTATAACACCTTTTTTAAGTGCGCCAAAATTTATAAAGATTTTTCATACATAGATAATTCTTTTGCTAAAACCTGTTTCGCTATTTAGACCGATTGTAAGTAATATTATTCTTTCTAAGCTATTTTTTCACAGTAAAACTATAAAAAAACATATAGTAGAGAATTAAAGGTTGAAGAATAAATATAGCTTTATAAATTAAATATCAACAAATTTACATCTTAATTAAAGACATTGTAGTTAATTTTGAATAGGGCTAGAAGGTTTGAGTTGATTTAGACAATTGGTTAAGTATTTCTTTTGAACATAGACAATGTAACGGTTGCTTCAATTATATAGCTTTCCTTTAATAAATCCAGCTCTGTTTTAATAGCAGACGATAAATATTACACATATCAAAAAAATGAAAACGACAAAAAATAATAAACACACTGTATAAGGTTTAATGTTCAACTAAGCATTTATATACATTTTATTTTAGCCAGAAATGTTTAGAGAGGTCTTTACAAGTTTGGCCAGCGAACGATAAAAAGTAGCCCGAAATAATCATAGCTAAAATTAAATTAAAGAACGATTTCATTCATTAAAATCTCGTCCTGCTTATTATTAATTGTTCTTTTATATAATCATAAGATGACGTAGTATACCAGTAATCATACCAGGAATTCTTTATAAGAATTAAAAAAAAGTTAAATAAATAGAAATATCAAGAAGCTGATTGCACTATCAATTGAATGATGACCTATCGTTAAGCTTAACTCTAAGCAATGCGTGTACTCCATCGGTGGCAAATTTGCAATGAGTTCTTTGATTGCTTAAAAACTGTTTGTATGTGTTCACATAGAAAGCAGATTATTGATTAAAAAATTATGTTGACGTTTGAGTTTGCTTGTTATTCCAAGCTTATAAATTTTAGACGGCTTCAAAAACAACCAACGAAAAGAAGGCTGTTTTTTTATGAATATATGTTAATTAAAACGGACGTAATGATCTTAAAATATATATCTAATGACACATCATAAACACTTTTAATTTAAAACGAGCCCTAAAAAGGAAACTAAATTTAAGAATACACATTTTTATTTAATTTTTAACAGCTTTTTGCATATAGAATATCTTATATATAATTTAAATGTGCTGTTTTTATTGCCAAACCAGGTCATCCAAAAGAGTTTGTGGCCCATCAAATGATTAAATTTATTAATTTTTTGGGTTTAATGCGCTGTTTTTTTAAGTTGGATTATAGCCATTTAAGCTAATAATATTTATTAAACTCAATTGTTATGATTATCTTCGACTTTAACATCTTTAAAATTTATTTGTTTTTAGAATATTAAATAAAATTAATTTGATTGTAAGAATTTAATCTGAAGCCTATTCTTATAAACTTAAGGCAAAGGCTTTTATGCCAAAGTTTTTAATTTGTAGCTTATAGATACCCTATGGTTTGATTTCAGTGGTTGTGTACCATCAGACCATATTTGACAGGTGATATCCCAAATATTAATTTTAAGGGGTTTTTTAAATTGTACATAAAGACTAATTTAATATATAAGTACTGAACAATAAACTGTATAATCTAAATATAAAAATTCATGGGCATTTAGCAAATCCCAACAGGCGTCATAACGGAATTGTTTAATTCTATAAAAATAATTACTGCCATTTTAAATAAAGACTATATTGTAAATCTAATGTATTTTATATTTAAAGAATGATATATCTTACAAACCCACTATTTGTCGAGATAAAAAGCCTTTACTCTTAATTTGTAATTTCTGATTCTTACCGCTGGGGTGTAAACCAGTTTTAAGAAGTGCAAAATACCAGTTTGCTATGAATTTACGACAGAAAAGCTATTTAACAGGTTGTAGACACATATAACCCCCCTGATAAACGAAATTATACCTACTACTTTTTATTCTTTTAACCATGTTTACCATGCAGATCTGGTTCTATATATCTAGCTGGTAAAAATGGATTTTCTTTATTGGTAAAATTACAGGTGAACTTGTAAAAAACTGCATTAAAATAACAATTACATTTAAAGCTAAATTTCGACCAAATTGAAATAATAGTAGTGCTTGCATAATTAACTGGGAAGAATGCGATGATTATTTATCGATTTACTGGGAAGTAATTCGTTAATCACAAGAAAAAATAAATAATTTTTTTTCAAATTAATTTGTTTAGTAATATTGAGTTAGAGCATAAATATGGCATAGTAATTTGGTTTAAATGGCATATTTCGAATTTTAATAAGTTTTCCCTATAAATGATGATTTTGTGATATATGAGTTTGATAATTTTTTTTATTAAAAATCTTCATATAATAATTCCATTCTGTTTTAAAGCTTGCTTAAAAAAGGATATTTAAGAGAAAAATAGATATTTATGTCCCAACATCTTTTTTACTCCCTTTAAATTTTTATTATATGCCGCCATATTAAATATTTCTAATATAATTTTATAATTAATAGCCAGATTTTGACAAATTCTTTCTTATACGCTCATCTTAAATCTTTCTTATATCATTTTATTTCTTCGATTTATTTCATCTGCTGCCTCGGCAATTCATTTGCCCTTGATTTATTTGTAGTTTTAAAAAACACGAGAAGCCAGAAAAGGAGTTTGGCTGGAAATTAATTATTTGAAGCCAAAACTTGTAAAGTAGAATGCTTGTTGGGCTGTAAAATCTGTGATTTCAAAAATTAAACCACAGAACTCTTTTTGTGTCTTTTAGAATTTGATATTAAGTGCATACATAAGAGAAAGCGTATTGGCCCTGTGAAGATAAAAACTAAAGAAAATAATTAATACCCTGCCATTTATGCCGATTTAGATTAAAAGTAAATTAATTACTAACATTTAAAATGTATTCTGGATTGGAGTTTTTCATTTAATTTAGAATCTCACAGTTCTGTTCATTTACAAAGATCTGAACAAATAATAACGCCAGAAAAGTTGTTTAAGATCCTTAATTGACCATTAGGTAATAGATTTATGCTAACAAATTATATCGTCGCTTAATCATTTTATAATAGATAATTTAATAAAATGGTTGTCTAAGACCCATTTTAGAAAAACTGTGAAAATTTAATACGGGAGTAGATTATTCTAGATGAACAAAGAGTTTTAGTTCATTTAGTAAGACCCGAGCAGTGAAATAAAATAGAATCAAAAGTACCTTTAACAAGCTTATGCAATTTTGTTTGACTTAAAATTATATAAATTTAATTTCCAATTTAAATATAAATTTTTTAGAAGAAGATGGCTTTTTTCTATTTGATCCTTTTAATTTTGAAACTGCTATGGATCTTTGTGGATAAATATTCAAAGCTCTTAATGAATTATCTAAAAAAAATTATAAGAATCTCTAAGTCTTTTAATTGGGAAATGCGGCACAGATTCTTTGAAATATCCAAGCAGAATTCCAATTATATTTGGGCTTAATTACAAAAATACAACTTATAGATATATCACATCATTTTATAAAAAACAGATTTAATTAAAGTAGAGTTTTTAAAGGCGTGCCGTGTAATACTCTATAAATAAAACCAGTAATTAGACTTAATGGCCAAACTTTTTATTAATGATGAAGAGATTACCCCCCTTGAACGGCAAACGCCAAGGTGTTTATTTTAATAAAATAATTAATTATTTTCGAAGTTTTAAGATTGATCTATTTATTAAATTTCAGCAGTTTTACTACAAGAAGGTACTTCTGTTGTCACAATTATTAGTTTTCAAACACCCCTTTAACAATCATTCTAGTGCTTTTAATTGCCTGTTTTAATTATTTACTAGTTCTTCTACTCCTCTGTGAAAACTGAGCTCTTTGGTACTTATTATTCAGTCCTTGAGAACTCTCACGAAAGTATTCTTAATAAGTAGTGATTGAATACATAGTTTAATCCAAAATGTAATTACTGAAACACGCCTTAACTTTGTTTGAAATTACACGAAAAGCACAACGGATAGTCACTTTTAACATTATTTTGACTTTAATTTTATAAATAAGAGTGAATCTTTGAGATATTGATTTCAAATTTTAGGTTGGGTTAATATAAATAAATTTTTTATATAAAACACGGTTAATGTTATTTAATTTCACTATAAATAACAATTCTTATAATTGAACGCCTCTCTACATTTAAGCTCTTTATTTAATGTTTTATTTGCAAAATCAATGTTCGAGCAGAATGCATGTTGGTTTTAAGCTATAAATAGCAAAATAATTAATTAAATACTCATTTGCTCAGCTCTTAAAAATTAAATATACATGTTAAAGTTACCATTTTGTTATTAAATTATATTTACAATACAATTTTTTTAAATTAATTTTACCTCAAATTAAATGGTCAAGGTCCCCCACAAACAATTTTTAAAAAAAACATATGATTTACAGTTAAATTTAAACGAAAGCTTGTGATTATATTAAAAATATTTATAAAAGTTGATAGATTAAAGCCCTATAATAAAATGCAATCGTTTTATTACAAATCAAGTTTTCTTTTTAGAAAATACACTTTTAAATGTAAATCCCTAATCTTATATTTAATTTTATCAATGTCTTTTCTTCTAATGTTAGAGTGTAGATCTTTTAGAAGATCAAAGTACATTTCTTTTACCATTTCAAGCTCTTGATTTTCCATGAGTTATAAATTATATGAAATTAAGTAGAAAAAAAATTAAGATTAGAAAAGTGACAACAGAAGTGTAATCTAATATATTAAATGCCAATTAATCTGCAACCAGCAAAAATTCAGGCATATTGACACAC
>NW_027518482.1:0-53467 GCF_051622035.1 Arctopsyche grandis | reverse complement strand
ATAGGAAAGTAAAGCTTTACACATTTCTTAGCAAAATAAATTTGAACCAATTTTAAATTATAAAAATAATCACTTTCATTTAAAGGCTCTTTTTTAAACAAAGGATAATTAGAATCAATTTTTTTAAGAAGCATACACAAAGCAACACCCTTCCCTATCTCTTCTATTCTTTGAATGGGAATATAAAGACTGTTTAACCATTTTAATAGAAAAATTCTGTTTTCATGTCTCATTGCAGGTTTATAAGTAAATAGAGCTATAAGGATAATAAATAAAGAGAATGTTTCAGAAAAAAAGAAGAGTTTAATTAAATAGAATTGTGATAAAGTGGTTATATGAGATAAATGAGATAGAAATTATGAAGAGATATAGGATGTGTTAATTAAGATATATGGAAAGGTGTTATTTGTGGGATCTTGGGATAGAATAGAGATAAATGTGGGTTTTGATGGGGAAGAGTATTGAAGAGAAGAATAAAAATGTAGTGAATTGGAAAATGAAATGGTTTTTATTAATTTTGTCAAACCAAAAGTTAAAATAAATACTTTTTAATAATCAGAGATATTTTGCTGTAAATTTTCAATGTTAGAATGAAATAGAAATACTGGGAATCATTGAGCAGATCCAATTTTATAAAGAGAAATTAATTTTATAAAAACAATTAAATAAGGAGAGCCAACTGAGCAGATTCAATTATAACGATCAATTAATTAGATAAAAACAATTAAATAGGGGGGAATTTTAGAAATAAGGAGATTCCCTTTGTAAGTTTAATTATATAGAAATATAATTTAGATTATAAATAATATGAAGAACCCAATAGGCTTGAAAAGGATGACAATCTTATTTGTTCCTATCGGCTTTATTGCTTATAAATTAGCCTTTAATTTCATTATATTGCCGATCTGCTTTAAAAATACGACCAAAATTTTATTAAATCGATTAAACAACTAAGCTTTGCCTCAAATAATTAAAGTTTGAAACATTTAATTTTTACAAACAAACAAATGAAAAAATTGAAAAAAACATTTTTGGTTAAAATAATCTCATTGTTTTAAAAGTGATTCCACCGGGGTTTTGTAATTGTAATTATTCTAATTGGGGTTATTTAAAGCAAGGTGGGGTTGTCATTTATTATCATCTTCCATAGATTTAACTTCTGTTCTTTTATAATTTAATTCCGATTAACTTTCTTTAGATGTCACACCCGTTCTTCTTCATTCTCAATTATTACCATCTTCCATAGATTGTACTCCTGTTCTTTTAAATTCCGATTAACTTTCTTTAGATGTCACACCCGTTCTTCTTCATTCTCAATTATTACCATCTTCCATAGATTGTACTTCTGTTCTTTTAAATTCCGATTAACTTTCTTTAGATGTCACACCCGTTCTTCTTCATTCTCAATTATTATCATCTTCCATAGATTGTACTCCTGTTCTTTTAAATTCCGATTAACTTTCTTTAGATGTCACACCCGTTCTTCTTCATTCTCAATTATTATCATCTTCCATAGATTGTACTCCTGTTCTTTTATAATTTAATTTCGATTTTACTTTCCTCTGTAGTCTCTATGGGTTAGTTCTTTATATTTTTATTTTAAACTTATTCCTACTTTTTCGTTTCCTCTCCAATTGCTTCTTGGGTAGATTGCATTCCTGTTCTTTCTTATCTTCTTTAAATCCCATTTGTTTCTTATTGCCCCTGTGTAGATTGAACCCCCTATTTCTTTTATAATAAATCTATTTTTAAATTGCCCTAAATGACATTAGTTTCAACTAGTCTCAGTACTTCTGCTAAAAGGAGACTTTTAAAGGAATTTGAAATGATAAATAATGAATCTGAACAAGGGCTTAGTGCTTCTTTTGTTAAGAATCCTGAGGGTGGCGAATTGTTAGATGAATGGGA
Source organism: Arctopsyche grandis (assembly GCF_051622035.1). Classification (NCBI taxonomy): domain Eukaryota; kingdom Metazoa; phylum Arthropoda; class Insecta; order Trichoptera; family Hydropsychidae; genus Arctopsyche; species Arctopsyche grandis. The sequence goes on along the minus strand of NW_027518482.1, from coordinate 51,559 downwards.
TATTTATATAGATGCGGCAACCAGGAACTTTATATTCGGGTTACAGGATACATGCAAGAATGCATTTCCCTTCTCAATATCCTTATCAACCACCTTCTTTTATTTTTATTAGTCCCATTTACCATCCAAATGTATATGAAAATGGCAAAGTTTGTATTTCTATTTTGCAAACAGATCAAAATGAAATAATTGATGCAGATATTGCTAATTGTACTTGGACCCCAGGGCTTAATGTTAGAACCGTTGCTATAAGCGTTATTTCATTATTAAATGAACCAAATATTTACAGTCCCGCTAACATAGATGCTTCTAAGCTTTTTAGAGATGAAAAAGAAGCTTATGAAGCCAAAATAAGAAAATTACTCGATGAGGGGTGTGCGAAAATAAATAAGTAAAGATTTTCTATCCATTTTATTATTGTATTTTATTAATTTTAGTATTGTATGTATTATTAAAACGACTTTTGAAAATATTTCTTTTGATTGTAGACGGGCTCAAAGATAATCGGAAAGAAATAGGGCGTTGATATAGAAGAAAATGGGGGGAAGTAGCTCTGGAAATGTTTAAAAATGAAACAAAATGTCATTTAAAACCTTAAATCAATAATTATATATGTATTCTTGTGCTATCCTCTAATAATATAATTTAAATAAAGAAGATTACAGAAGAAAAGGGGGAAGTAGCTCTGGGGATGTTTAGAAATGACAGAAAATGTCATTTAAAACCTTAAATCAATAATTATATATGTCATTCTTGTGCTATCCTCTAATAATATAAATTTAATTAAATACTTATTAAATGAAGAGGTTACGCCACCTTCAATGGCACAAGACAGGTATTATTCCACCATTTCATTATATCGCGCCAACGTAATAAACCCGAAATTAGTTTATTAAAACATTATTTTACTAGTAATTTATTAAATTCCTACATTGCTTGTATTTAATTTATATCTACATAAAATTTAATTTTGGTAATGCCATAAAAATATAAATTACATAGTGATTAAATCATGGCCGCTTATTTTAATTTGTTTATAATTGCCCGTTAATATTTAAGGTTTGATTATAGCCAATAAAGCCAATGCTATTTACTGAATACCCTTGTTATGATTATCTTAGAATTAATTAGACCCCATTTTTATTGAATATACCCCCCTGCTACTATTGAATCATACTAGCTCATTAATATGGAACTAATTTATACCTGTTAATATTAAGTCAAAGGCGCCAATTTTAATTTGGTTTATAATTACCTGTTACTATTGAATCATACTAGCTCATTAATATTAAACTATACCCACTTATTTTAATTTGAATTGCCTGTTAATATTTATGTCGCAACTGTAGAGTTATCTTGTAACTCTGTTGCTTTCTTAAGTGAAGATTTTTAAGTAAAATTTTGCTTTAAAATAAAGCATGGATTATTTACCCATGCAATCAATAAATGAAAGTTCTAAAATTGACAATTTACTTTACTTATCTTTTTATATTAAATTTTAAACATTAATTATATTAAAATTTCAATTAAAATTTATTTCAACGCCATAACCGGTAATTCACTTAGCTCACATATTGCTACAAAGAAGTGTGCAATATGAAATATTGTTTTTAGAAATGCTATTCCATGAAGCACATTTAGAATCAATCCCTTTTCTTTTTTAGAAAGGTAAGTTGAAATAAAACATAATTCTGAACCCAAACATACTAAATATAATACTTTTGTATTATAATAAACGGTTAATATTACATTAGATGTTAAAGATTTATGTGATACATTGGTATAAGCCGATACAAGAAAGAATAAAAAGTGTGAAACTAAATCAATAATTGAATAAAGTATACATTTCTTTGAAAGGTGTGGCTTTTCTAGTGATATTTTCATAAGAATTACCACTGTTGATATTCTATCAATTATCATATCGAGTGCAGCCCCAAGTGCACTTACCTGATTCATCTTCCTAGCTATTAAGCCATCAAAGAAATCAAGGCAAATACTAAGACTATAAAGTATTGCAAACGTAGTTCCTGTAAAGAAGACTGAAATTAATAAGAGAAGAAGTCTTACGTAATCTATTAAATTGGCAGCATACATAATAACTTGAAGGCGCATAGGGGTAACAAAAGTATGAAATTTTTATTAAGATTTGTTGTGTTATCCTCTATTAATATTATTTAAATAAATACTCTGAATGACTAAATACTTTAATGATGAAGAGCTTACGCCATCTTCGATAGCACAAGACAAGTACCATTGTAATGGCTATCTTTAATTAACATAATTTAAATAAATACCCTTAATGATTAAATACTTTAATAATGAAGAGCTTACGCCATCTTCGATGGCACAAGACAAGATTTTTTAAAGTTTAGTGATAAATATGCTTATAATTATATGATTTTTATTGATTCTGTAGAATTTTATTGTGACTTAATTGTTTTTTAACGTGAAAATTTTTAAGTAAAATGTGCTTTAAAATTAAGAGGTATTAAATAACATGCAAAAAATAAAAGTTGTTGAAATAGTATTTACTAAATAACCCTTTAAATAAATCTTTATAAAATAACCTATGATATTTACAGTAAGAGTTTGAGGTAAGCATGGTATTTATTTAAGTATAATATATATATCCAACTTTTACTAAATATCCCTTTAAATAGGCCTTCAGATAACAACATGTAGTATTAAAATTGACAATAAAAGGGAAAGTGCATTTCTTTAACATCATAAACTTGCAAATTGGGATTAGATTTATTGTGTCCTGGTACCTAATAAGCCGCTGTTTCCTTTGGCTAGAACAAAATTGGCGAAATATTTATTTTAAAATTTAATATTTAAAAAAACGGAAATTAAATAGGAGTTGTTCTCAAAAGAGGTGTATCCACCAGGTAATCTGTAATATTTATGCAACTTAAATTACTTTATGAATTTTGTCTCCCATTAATTATTTTTAAACAAAGAACCACCTTTCTATGACACATATTAGATCCCTTGTAAATTTACTATGACACATATCAGATCCCTTTAAAACTTTCTATGACACATATCAGATCCCTTTTAAATTTACTATGACACATATCAGATCCCTTTAAAACTTTCTATGACACATATTAGAAAACATCTAATATTTTTAATTTTTCAACTTTATTTGACATATATTAAATTGTCTGTCATGTGTATATAGTATACATCTCGATATTTATCCTCAAGTAGGAAATAAAGAGGGAAGCACTGGATAGAATTAATCCCCTGTGTTAATATAATTTAAGAAATTATTAATTATGTTGCACAGGCATACCAATCTTTTACTGTATTAAAATCTTAAATAAATGACATTTGATGTGTTTTTCAAAAATTTTAAACAAACATTTATATAGAAACAAATACCAATGAATGGAGATGTTAGAAAAAAGTAAAAAAATTATACATTTAATTAATGTTATTTATGCCAATATTTACAACATTAAATAAATACCTTCCGTAAAGTATTTATATATAAAGTGATTAAATAATAAATCTATTTGATTTAACACGTTGCTTCGATTAAATAATTTGGGTTGATTAAATAAGTTTCTTTGATTTAATAATTTGGGTTGATTAAATAAGTTTCTTTGATTTCATAATTCGTTTTGATTTAACACGTTGCTTCGATTTAATAATTTGGGTTGGTTTAATAATTCGTTTTATTAAAAGTGCCAATTAAAAAGGCTGAAAAAATAAATTTTTGCTAATTTACTACTATAAATGGGAGTTTTAGGTTAAATCTTAATTCTTAAAAATATGGCTATTTATTTAAGGTTTTAAGCTTGTTTTTTTATAATAAGTGTTGAAATAGTCTTAAATAAATTACCATTGATGTCTAATAGGTCATTAGATAACAACAATAAGTGTTGAAATAGTATTAAATAAATTACCCCAAAAGCCTAATAATTCTTCATATAATAACAATAAGTTTTCTCAGAATTTGTTTTTAAATGTAATTCTTAGATATTAATTAATTTCCCAACAACTTTTTTATAATAACTGTTGAAATCGTATTAATTAAATAACCCCTAATGCCTAATAAGGCTTCATATAATAACAAAAGATTTATCAAAAGTTAAAAAAAAGGGCCAGACGCCTGTGAAAATTATGCCAAGTGCTTAACGATTTTCTTAAGGGGTTAAATATCTTCTAGACAGTTTGGCACTTTATCTGACTAAACAATTTATTAAGGTCAATATTAAACAAAGTTAAAGCTCAAGGAGACTATCAGTCAGCGTTCTAAAAAGCTTATAAGGCTTTAAAGAGTTATAAGGGATTTCAGGAGTTTTTACAACGGATTGATAGTGTGGTACTCTCTCTAATAAAACTTTAAGTTAAGGTCAATGGGACATTTAGTCCTGATGGAAGGAGACTGTCGGCAAGATGCCCTCTCTAATAAAACTTTAAGTTAAGGTCAATGGGACATTTAGTCCTGATGGAAGGAGACTGTCAGCAAGATGCCCTCTCTAATAAAACTTTAAGTTAAGGTCAATGGGACATTTAGTCCTGATGGAAGGAGACTGTCGGCAAGATGCCCTCTCTAATAAAACTTTAAGTTAAGGTCAATGGGACATTTAGTCCTGACAAAAGGAGACTGTCGGCAAGAGGTATTGAGAGCTAAAAGGCTTGTGTAGAGTTGTAGGGGTGACCCGATTTTTGCTGCATGATTACTACTTTTAATAAATACCACTTATTTATTACAACGGGTTTACTATAAATTAAACACATTTAAAACCCCACACTTTTTGCTTGAACAAAATGATTTTAGTTTTAATTCAGAAAAGTATCAATGGGGTCATAGAAACTTTATGTTTAATTATTTCAATTCCTGCTAAATTATTCCGTTGATTAGAATAAGGAATTTTGCTAGAGGATACTAAAATGTGTGTACACTCTAATCCATTGTAACGCATAAAGAAAAAGATGTATTTTTTCATCAATTACTTACCAAACATTGCAACTAATACGTATTGGTACAATATTGAAATGTTAATGCCACAATTATAAATTACTGTCTAATTCTGTGGTCAATGGGACATTTAGTCCTAAGGCGAGTCGACTTTCGACACAGGGATTAAAGCTGGCATAAGGGCCGTGGGGGGTTTACGCAGCAATGCGGTTCCCCGACCGGGTAACAGAGAAACACACGAAGAAAACTAACAAGTATTAACAACTACAGCTTAAATAAATCCAACATTTTTTTTACTGTCTAATTCTGATACTTTTGTTACAACTTAAAATATTTATTGACATTAGGGGTATTAATATTGACCGATTATAACAGCTTTATTTTTTGAAAAGTTTTACTATAAAATGTTTTACCCTAAAAAATTATTCAGTAAATCACTTCTTTTGGCAATATAAAACCACGAAGATAATTGTTTTTGGGTTTAAAACAGCTATTAAAAGTGTCTGAGAGTGATACCGCTCGGCTGAATAATAAATGTTGTTGTTGTTTTTTTAAAAAATAAGTAACGAAATTGTTTTTATAAAATACCAATTTATCCTTGGTCAAAATTTTACTATAAAATAAATAAATCTTAGAATATTGTTTCAAAGATTTACATCTTAATTATAAATTTATTAAATAAAAATATTTTTCTTTAAACGTTGTTGTTGTGTTATCCTCTATTAATATTATTTAAATAAATACCCTTAATGACTAAATACTTTAATAATGAAGAGCTTACGCCATCTTCGATGGCACAAGACAGTTGTTATTACTGATGCTATTAATCTCATTAATTGATTTAAAGAATGATTTTTTATACCCCACATTTTAAGTAAGAGTTTAGGTAAACATGGGTATTTATTTAAGTATAATATATATCCAACTTTTTATAAAAAAATATTATTAAAATTTTCAACATCAAAACACATTAGGAAAACGACATAACTCTATGGTTATGACAATTAAATTTGTAATTTTCATGGATTATTAAATTTTACATTTTATAATTCATTTTGTAAACGAGTTAAAATGATATTGAAGGCCCTGTGCAACAACAAGACTCTTATTTTTAGGCCGAATTTTCTACTAAATGTGAGGAAAGTGATTGTACGTGTCATGAGGTTTTAGCTCGTTAAAGCATTTGTTCTGCTGGCCTTTATTTTTTCAATAACTCTGTTTGTTTTTTTTAGAAATTCGAGTTATTGAGCGTGAGGTGCCGAAAGGTTTATAAAGTGATGCTCTGGCAGGCTTAAATATTTTAAGAAAAACATTTTTTGTTTTTGTATTATTTTTTAAATTTTTATTTTAATTCCCAATAGATTAATTTGATTCTTTTTGTAATTTTAATTTAATGACATGGGGGTAACTTTAAAACTTTTGTATTTATAATACGGGGCATCCTTATTAATACTCTTTAATATGTTTCATTAATTTTTCAAAAGCACCAAAATAACAACAAAATAATTTAAACCGTTGTTGTGTGAGCCCCTTTTAAACCACTAATTCTTTCCCATATATTCTTAAAGTTTTAAAAACCATGTATCATGCAGCTCTTAACAATTCTTTTGATTCAATTTTTTTAATTCCCCATTATGGATTCTTGTAAGAAAAACCATGTATCATGCAACTCATAAAAATTCTTTTGATTCAATTTTTTTAATTCCCCATTATGGATTCTTGTAAGAAAAACCATGTATCATGTAACTCATAAAAATTCTTTTGATTCAACTTTTTTAATTCCCCATTATGGATTCTTGTAAGAATAACCATGTATCATGTAACTCATAAAAATTCTTTTGATTCAATTTTTTAAATTCCCCATTATGGATTCTTGTAAGAAAAACCATGTATCATGCAACTCATAAAAATTCTTTTGATTCAATTTTTTTAATTCCCCATTATGGATTCTTGTAAGATTTGCTTAGAGCCTCCAGAAGTCATCCACTCCCTTCCGTGTGATCATTCTTTTTGTTACTTGTGCATTTCAAAACATTTAAGAAGCAGTGATTTTTGTCCTGTTTGCTTTAATAGTCCTTTTGCTTTGTTTAATCTAAAAACGAGTTGTTTAAAAATTCATAATTCTCAAATTCCATCTGCAACTCTTTCTATGAAAGAGGCAAATATGAAACAAGTTCTTAAAAAATATAGAATATCACTCGATGGTTCAAAGACTTTAATTACTAAAAAGTTTATGGATTTAATAGATATTCTTTATAAAGAACAATTTAAAGTAAAAATGTTAAGTAATACAGATATTGCCTGGATGGTTAATAGAACGTCTATGATTAAGCAAAAGAAACCAAAAATAACAAAGAATGTTTTGATGAGCTTGTTAGAACTTAGAAAAAGTGCACACAAATAATTTTTGCTCATATTTTACAAATTATTAATTAAAAACGCTGGGGTTCTACAAAACGCCATAATCTTCGGAGATGCCTATAAAAATACACATAAATAATAATTTAAAAGCTGCTATAAATATTAAGCAGTAAATATGTTTTTTTAATTTAGCAAAAAAAATTATATTAAACCACCATTCTATAGATCGTTGCTGATAATATTAAGTAGTGACGGGTGGGTTCTTATTAATACAAAGCGGTATGCAATAAAATATATTTGTATGTAACACATTTGTGGAAAATGATATAGAATTGTTGTATTTATTATATAACAATGAATATGAAAATTAAAACTCAAAATGTAGAATTGGTAATGGCACGATTTTCGGTAAAAAATATTTAACACCAAAATAAGTAGACTTCTTAATTATAGTAGAAATTACATTTAAAACATCTTTAAGAAAATTCAAAAGTCAACTTCATTATGAAAAGTATAAAAAAGACTTAAAAGTCTCAAATAGAATCAAAGCATATATTCTATCTAAGATACTACATAATACCTCTGGAATTGTTTACCTAAAATCAAGAAAAAAAAATAAACGAAGGAATGTCTGAAAAAAACATCTGAGAAAAAGTATACTAAGGCCTGTTAGCTATTATTTTCGAACCGGATTAATTTAATAGGCTCTGTTATGATGTTAAATAAATCCATCCATCATTTAATAAATTATTTTTTTTCAAATACCATTAATAAAAAACATATCCTAATATTTTTAAATAGCTCTGAAAAAGTAAATAATACCTCCGTTTATTTAGCATAAGCGAAACAAACTCACAAAATTATTATCGATTGTTCTGTTTTGTGTTTTAAATATGATGTGGTGCGTTTGTTCAGATCATATAAAAGTTAATGGTATGTAAGATTTAAATATCTGTATTAAATCTTTTCTTGTTGTAAATTAAGACACTTTTCTAAAGTCTGGGGCTCTACCAGATAGCAAGTTGGCCGTTACCACGCCTGTTCTAGGTTTTATCTACCCGTTGTGGAGCTTTGGTAAATTCTGCTAAGATCTAAGTTGCCCTTGCAGGCCTACGTGCCTGTGAGAGTTTTAGAAACACCGTTTACAGTAATTTTCACCTTACCTTTAACACTTAACTAGATCAATTGCTCTCGGCATTCAGAAGCGTTGAAAAGTATCATTTGTTTTTTGGTGAATAATTGCTGTTACAGCACAAAGAATAATATTAAAAAATGATAATCTTTCGATTAACTCTTATTGGTAAGATGTTCTACTTGGTTCAGAAAATGAAACAGGGCCTTTAGATAAGTCAGCACAACGAGTTCTCTGTAAAAACACAACTTGCTGTAAAAGAGATATGGTAAGAATCTTAAAGAATAGAACTATATTTTCAAGACAATACCGGGCAAACTCCATTAAACTTAGAATTGAAAAGTTGACTTGATAATTAATGTTGAGATACACGCAGCAGCAATAAGATAAAGTACCTGCTTTTCATCGAAGATGAGGCAAGCTTATCATTACAAACGATTTAACTATTAGGGGTATTTATTGATTATATCTATAGAGGATTGCACAGCAGTACCTGTGGTAATTATATTTTCGGCGCTAACCGATTTACGTTTCATAACCCTCAAAGCTTTTGCTTGTGAGCAAAAACCTCTCTGTAACATATTTTACCAATCGTAAGGCTAGATTTTAACGGGGTTGCTTCTCAGCCTATCCGTTCAAAAAGAACTACCATTTAAAACCAATAATGAAGTTTAAATGATAATTAAAATGTTATTTGGTTTATTACAACATTACAGATTTTTGTTGCTAAGTCAATCTCTTATAAATTTGCTTTGTAGATCCTAAAATCACCTATCCAACTATTTATATAGTGTTTGGCATTAAATTTATTTTGTGTGTCAGTATCTGCTGTCTATCTAGAATATCCTTATACATTGTATATATATGTGTCTTTACCAACCCTTTGTTTAAACATTTCAAGGTTAATATGAATAAGCATCATTGCTCTTGATAATTTTTATGCCTGCAGGCTGAAATTCGTGTTTTTCTACATTGTGACATTTTTTTGCATCTAGTAGTAAAATAATGATTGTATTCTACATTAAAAAAATAAATGTAAAAGGGATATTGATTTTATAAAATGAGTTGTTTGAATGGATAATAATTAATTTGTTTAAAATGAGATGAGATACATAAAAACAGGAGATAGAAAATATTGCATCGTATTCAACTAAAACGGTATAAACCAGAACCCTATGTTTTATCTGGACTTTGCAAGATTATCTAAATCTTAATGATTACGTCTATTTTTTTAATTTATTGATCTTTTCCTGTAAAATATTAATAACATATAATATAACATTCGATCTAAAATTGTACGGCCAAAGTTATAATAATACAACCTCTGAATTAGACTAGTTGTAGGGTTTTCTGCTTAAGAGTCTAAATATCGTTATGCTTTAACCTAAGCTTTCAAAACTTTCCTAGTGAATACTGCTTCTTTTGGTTTAATTACTTCTTCCGATTCACTATGCTTACAAAGTGGCATTTCACAATGGCTCAACAATCTTCTTGTGTATTTTTCAAACGCCCGATTAATATATGCGTTATATTGTATTTTTTGACACCTTATTTTTGTACTTAAACGATTATAAACATTTTTCCACTTACAATAATAATGTTTAAATGGTGTGGACAAACTGCCCCCCTTCAGCGACCTAACAGAACGTAATTTCTATTACAGTGCCGTTAAGCATGATTCATTAAAAAATCATTGAGGGCGTTCTATTTATTTTACTCCAATTTATGTTTATACAAAATGCCATAAGTGGAGACGTAAAATAATGTTAACAATCATTGAGCAGCCCAGCTATGTTTCTAACAGACTTTACCTAATCATCTTGCTAAGTTGCAAACAAGATTTGTAATTTATTAAAAATTACGGCCTACACGACAATATCTTGTGTTCAAAACCATAATATTTAACACAAGCTATTCTTTTCTCAACAGCAGACAATTTAAGCTATAATAACATTAAGAAAGCCCGTAAGAAAAACATCGACGGGCGCAAAATTCAGTTAATGTAGCACCCCAAATCCCTGCCATTTGATTGTATCGAAGTAGTTCGTGTTTTAAGAAGCAGCACTTAAGCAGGTATTGCTTCGGTAAAAATAAACTGATTATCTGGTGCGAAAACATTTCACCTGATATTTCTTAAAACCCCAATTACTTTAAAGTTAAAGTTATAAAGTAGTGTAGTTGATTTAAAGAGTGGTAACACAAGAATGTTAAGAAATATATAGTAAAAATTGCCGCGCCAAATTAATAAGAATTTGAAGAATTGCAGCCAATCCTTTGCTAATGCAGTGCGGCCTAAAAAAAAATCGGATTTATTGAAAAGTGGTTGCCTACAGCAAAAAAAGAAGTTTCCTACAAAACTCTGGGGGCCCCTATAGCATCTCTATCCCTCTGCCGACAGTCGGCTAGCCTTAGGACTAAGTGTCTCATTGACCTTGAGCTGGCGTTTAATTATAGACAGTACCATACTGTCTTGAATGCAGTGCGGCCTAAGTAAATACTTACAAGCAAAATACTTTTCCACATTGCGTACACATACACCTATGCTCTCAGCAATTCAATTTCAACAAGGTATTTTCGAATTGGTAGGTATAAAACTTGGTAAAGGTGGTTTTGTTTGCTCCTGGATTAATGAAACTGATTGAAGTGTAGCATTTTTATCTATATTAGGGTGTTTCTAAACGAATTAAAAATTACATGCCTTCAAAATTAATTAAACCAAACATACATTCCAACTTTCTAGCTATAAAGTGTTGCCAAAGAAGTTTAGAGGCTAATAAAATCAAGTAAAACTTTCAGGTTTGCTTAACGCCACCATCTGTTTTCGTTATGATGAGGCAAAAAGGTGTGTTAGATATTTATTTTATCTTGTGGAACTTAAAAACTGGGCTTTAACATTAGAATGCAGAAAATTATTCTTGTTTTATCCTACCATGGTGCATAAAAGATGAATTTTAAATCTCTTTCAAAAAGAGTATTTATAAAAATTTACAATATCATTAAAAGAAATTCTAATATAAGCATCTAAGCTAAAACAGTACTCTGTTTAAAAATAGAATTTCTCTATAAAAAATCTTAACATATCGATAATTATTCCTATAATAGTTTATGTAACATTTTTACTGAATACAGCTAAAAATGCGACTTTTACTCATTTTTAATATGCTTTTATGCCCACTGGCACACCTAATATATAACTCTGAACTTTAGATTCATAACAAGAGATATTCTTTTGGCAATGTAAGTAAACACTGCCATAAATCCTAATTACAAGTCCCATAAAATTGTATTCAGGCACATTGAGAACATGATGAATGAAGCTATTTTAACGGCGCTATAGGGGTGCCAGAGGAAGATCTATAACCTTATATATTAAAATAATTGTGGTGCAAACCCTACTGATAATAATAAATCTTAAAAAGATTTTTTTAACAAGATTTTGTTTAAGTTAATGTTGGCTGTAGATTGAAAAGGCCCACCTGCGTTTTTTCTCTTATTTTTTATAGGGGTTTTCATAAGTTTCCAAATAGATTTTAACCTTAGCCCACTTAACAATTAAAAGGCAGTAAAAAGAATAATTACTTGGCTTGAATCTCCATGAAAAGTTATATATCTATACATCTAAAAAATAATTAAAAGACCCATAACGCAGAATAATACTGCGCCTAGCCACATCCTTGGAAATTCTTTTTAAAAACCCACTGTAGATATGCTTAAATATTTTGCAGTATCTCTATTACAACCTGTAATTTATAGGCACTGTATGCAAACCTCCAAGTCATTAAATATGCAACCATTTTCGCCTTATATTTATATTTAAGGATAAGTTCATTTACATAAATTATATTTTCACAATTTTTACTTTGAAATTAGGCTTAATTATCAAGTATGAAGTTAAATTATATTGCCCCATTTACCTCCAGCCATATATGAATAAGACTGTTATATTATGTTGTTCTTAAAGGTAGCTGTGATTTGAAGAACCAGTCCAGCCCTGGCCTCTACATTATCATTAGCTATTACCTTTAAAACTGAGTGAGATATCAGTGTTGGAGTGTTTTCAAACCATATATAATACAAAGTGCTAGGAGTATACATCTTGGCAGCTCTTAGCAGCTCTTAGCATCTCCTCATATATTAATATTTTAACATTAAATTATACTTGGTGACTGGATGATCTACCGGGTTTAAAGCAGTCTTGCTATTTGGGCACTATACAATCACCCAAAGAATATTATTCTGCCTTGGAATAAGCCTTAGGGTAATTTATCTCTATGTTTAATATTTCACTTTGTTTTTTGAGTTGAATCTTTTAACTTAATAATAAAATGATTAATAATCTACAACATCTTTAATGGAATTATTTTTTATATCAACTACCTGAGTTAATATTTGCAAAAGGCATAAGTTTTTTGATGTGAAGCCATTTTTAATTTTTTACTTAAGTAATTTTGTATAAAAGCCAGATAGGCCAAGACGCCTCTCTCGACTTTATGAATTACTGATCTTTGAAATTAAACATTTCTAAATCGTAAAAGATCCTATGCTCAGACTTGTGCTAAAAGCTGAAAAATCCTCTTAATAGTTTCATTCTAAGCAGGTACAATCTTACTTTATTTATAGGCTGCTAGGTGGTAAAATTTGAACCTAATAAGTACTTTCCTAAACCAACATCTTTTTCGGAATTCACTAAGGTCAAGTTCCGGTCTCTTATATACTACTCACTTACAGAAATAGTGTGGTCATCGATTCCCGAGTATAAATTTTTGGCGTTTAATTTAGTTTCAAGCAATCTTTAACTCTCTTAAAAAAGAAGAGATATAGCCATTTGTTGTTGCTATTTTTTCCTGGATATTTCTATCTGCGAATATCTTTAAATAGTGCAGATTCTTCAGCACACGATTTGTTATTCGTTGCTCATCAACCCTATTCTTCAAGATCCTCTATAATTAATTCAGTAGCCTTGCCCATCATAATTTTTAGCTCTTCACGTTCAGCTATTAACTTCGAAGGGTCTAAAACGAAAGGCTTGTGGTATACATTCCACTATGTGTTGGCATGTTTTTTTTGCTGGACCTAGAGCCGATTTGCTTACTCTCTAGTTTATAATACGATAAATGTTGGCCCATCACCGCCAGGCCTTCTTTTTTAGCCTTTTTTACCTGAATCTCTTCAGCCCCTGATTTTATATTAATTCTCCATATAGATATAATGTTCTTCAAGTAGTTTATTATACAAAAGAAATGTTTTAATCTCAAAACATTTAATTAGGTAGATGTGTATATTGAATCAAATTTCTGTTTTAAATAAATACAAGTAGTTTAAAGCCCATTGTTGCACTTTTATTTATTGTAAAATTCATTAATGCTTGTTAAGAAACCACTTAAGCCATCCTCGTAGTTCTTAATTAGTTTTTCGCCAACACGCCCTTATTCCTGGCGATTGGTATACTTTCGTTAATCCCTAGCTGCAAGCTTGTATAGATTTTGTGTATAGGCTATTGGCCTGAAACCCAAACCTTTACTATGAGCTCCTTTTCGAATTAAGAATGTAATTTTTTGCTAAGATATTCGTTTTCACTAGAGTTCACAAAGAATAATACCTGCCCCTTAATATAAAAGTGATGTAATGATTTAAGCTTCTTAAAAAGAGGTTAAATATTTCTTTAGCCTCCTGTCTTCCATGTTTTTAACTATAAAACCTAATAGCCCGAATTAAATAAAGCCTGGGCACACATTTGAAGATATCACCCGTATTTTTGTTACCGGCGGGACGGCTCTAGAGTTCCCATCACATTCTTCTTTTCTTTTGAAACACATGGTTTCCCAAAAGTCTTTGATGCCAAATATTTCTGCTTCGTACTTTTTATTTATTTACAAAGCTAGACTTTTTTGTAATCCAGAGCTGTGATATTTTCATTCTTTTGATGCATTTCTATTTTTCTGCAGTAAATCAAGATTTTAGCATTGCTTCTGTAGCATAAATAATACATTCCACTGTAAGCCTATCTTGACCCATAAAATTCAATACTTTTCTAGATTACAGAGCTCTTAAAAACTAAAAAAGATTATAAACATTTTTAGCCCTTTAATCTTTTTCAATAATAGCTTCCAAGGCAAGGCTTGGGATTTCTTTCAGTTCATTTTCTGGCAGCATAATTAGGAAACTTAGATGGCCTTTGAAGAAATAATCTTTTTAAATAAAGAGTTTGGATTTATATATTCTTGCCAGGTTTTCAGAATTAATTAGAATATTTTTTCCAATGGAGCTTTCTGTGCTCGTTAAACTTAACCCACTTCAAAACGTAATATTTCTTGTATGCACTCAAATTTGTTTATTTTGACTTCATTGTAGATTTTAGCTTAAACAACCTGTTTTTTTCTAATATTATATCAAGGTATTTTTACACCTAGAAGCATCTTGTTTTAAATATCAGCCATAAATTTTCTGCCTTACTGTAAATTCAAAGCTAATTATGTATTTGCCTCGAAATCATTAAAGGGCATCTGCGAATTGAATTTTCAACAATAGGATAAACAAGCCGGGTCCAGCCCGCTATAGTTATCCTGTTCAATCGGCTCAGAACTTTACAAAGTACTTTCCCGCCCATTCTTCCCTTAAAACTAAAGCCAGCAAGGGTGGGGTAAACAAAGCCAACGTGCCAACATTTTTATTTCCAAAAGCTTCTTCAAGAGTTCCCCTATCTATTAAAAACCTCCATCTCCGCCTTGCTTGATTTTCAGGGGGGTCGATTGCTGCCTAGTTCAGAATTCATTTTTTACCTTTGCTTTATTTCTTTAATTTTAATCAAAATTTTCAACTTCAACCAAGTTTATCTGATAATAGCAATTATTATATTGAATCAAGTTCCTGAATTTGGTAATCCGGACAGAGTTAGTTTTAAACATAAGTTATATATAGTATAACGTGGCAGAATTCAAATGCTAGTATTAAATGAAATGATCAAAATTAATTATTTTTGCGAATTATGGCTGAACTGGTGTTTATAGTTGCCGAATTTCTAGTAATACCGTAATATAATTTCTTGTGGGGGGTTTTAAAAAGTAAATCTTTTAATTTTAGGTAAAAAGGGCCGATTCAAAGCGCAATACTCCCTTTTCTCTGCCTTAAATATTTACAAAAGCTCTCCAACTAAACTACACCCCATACATATTTATCTAGGCTTCGAAAGTAATGAAATCGTTAAATAAATCAAGAGTTACCTGGGTGTTCAGTATCTTGTAATTAAAATGGCAAAGTTTTATATCTGTATTTAATTTGCTCTGTTTAATTTTTTAATTCCTAGTGTAAGTGGTATATCGTGTTCGGCTTAAATGTAAGTGCTAGTTGTTTGGATTATGTTTCTTTAATAACATGATAATGTTTGTATTTTGTGCTAAATGTAAAACTTGACAAGCGTTCAGTACATAATTAATAGAGCTTGTTTACTTGGATAACTAGCGTTATCCCTAGATTATACTCTAACCCTTTAAAGGTTTTAATTTTCTTAAAAAGATTCGGCCTACAAAAGTACCATTGTGACGAAAATACTGATTAGAAATCTATTAATGAGGTATTGTTCTTATATTACCAACTTTACAATTATGTTTATAAAATATATTTATGATAAAACATTAAACGAGGATTGTTTTCAGGGGGGCTAAAGACACTTTAGAATGTTTAATACAACTAGACAACCCTCGAGTTTGTTTTAAGAGGTTTATATATTTATGATTTTCATAAAGACACAGCATTTATAATTTCCATATTAATTTTAAAGAACATTAAATTCTAAAATGAGAAACTTTAGTTGTATTTCGGCTTGTAGCGTTGTTAATGCAACATTGAGTGCTTTTTGTAAATTATGCAATGAAACACAAATACATTGTTAAATTGCCGGTAGACGTTCGAATATCAATGCAGTTTAATCAAATTAAGGTTGCCCCTAACATTTCAATGCCAAAATCTTTTTTTTTCTAAGTTTGTAGTTTGACAAAAAGGAGCTAATTATAAGTATTGCCACTAAGTATGTAAATAGAATAGGTCAGAAATAGAAATATAGTTCATTGCATAAATCATTACCCAAAATAATTATTTTGAGCAGGAAATATTTGATTTTATACGGATAAATGTAGGCGAGAAAACATTAAGACTAAATTAGCCAAAACAGAAAAGCATGGTAGATTTACATAAACTTGTTAATGTAGAAAAAATGTTGTTAAGTAAAAAGATACCAACACACAAAAAACAATCACTTTGCAAATTTATAGTATTAAAACGCACCCCATGAAATATGTAATCTGCACTAAGTCAAATTTTATAAACCCTGATTATATAAGCAGATTTCGATATTGTTTATGAATAGATCCAAGGCACGGGCAAGTAAAGTTTTATCGGTTATTACCAAATAATGCCGCACACCATAATTTAGGATTTTATTTGTACAAGTAAACCAAGATAATCTAAACACATATTTATTCTATGTGTTTTTAAATAGAATTATTAAAATTCTGGAACTTTTTGTGTTTAAAAAACATTTTTAACATATTAAAAGAGTGGAAGAACAAATCCATTTTTCATTTTTGTTTCAGTTACACGTGATTAGTTCATGAGCTCTTTTGAAGCAAACGTATAGACAGATGCTTGTGTTGCTTTAAACTAAAAGACTAAAATTGTATACAACAGTATAAACAAGCAAATCATTGTTACATTTTTTGCTTATGAAAATATGGTAACAAGATAAATATATCTTTATATTAGCACAAGCCAAAACCACGTAATTTAGATGTGCTCTAAAACGGTCAGGTTTGTAAAAATCACGAAGCTGCTTCGTAATTAAAAGAGTAAGGTTACAGATTATATGTGTTTTTTAGTAATATAGCAAAAACAAAGAGTACAGTAATGCTTGGTTATTGCCGCGAGTTTATTTCCAATTCATTCTTTTGTATAACAATTATACGAACACCCAGAAGTATTTATAAACAACCCAGAAGCTATTGGAGACAAGGCATAGCCGCCGAGACTTTGTAATTTACTGGCATTGAGTTATCTATTGGGTTTAGGCAAAAGAATTCCATCTTAAAAAGAAATTTTAAATGTTAAAACACACTTATTTTCAAAGGTAATTTTCTTGCCAAAGCCTAATTATTCATTGGCTTTAGTAGATAAAGTTTAGGCACAGTTTACTAAAAAAAACTCCCTGCTAATCTATGAAGAGTGTGGTGTTTTACGCTATTATATATGCATATTTTCAAGCGCCTTTGGAGTATTATAAATATGTCAGCATCCAGTCTATTAATATCATAAAATTTTTACCCTTTAAAAACTTTTCCATGATGTGTATAATAATCAGGCAGGTGCTGATTGAATTTCCGACACAATAAATGCAATGTGAGTTCATTCCTGAGAACCCGAATTTTAAGGTTGTAAAGTAATGAAGCCATGGAAAATTATTCAATGGAAAATTAAATCAAAAAACCTTATTTGATCGCATGAACAACACAGAGCTCGAGTTAATCAAGCAAGTAAGCATCCGGGTTATTAGAAAGCATTACAATATTAGCACGGCAAAGATACCCAAACCCATTTGCCAAAAATTAAGTAAATGCTCTGATTTAATACCCTGTTTAGCTGTTGGAAATAGAGAAGTTTTGTGGTTTAATTTGCAGCTCATACCTATCTGAAGTTTAAAAGGGGAGATAGAAAGTGAAAATATGTACTGCGGTTTAGCATATTCTTGGCTTTCTAGCAAGACAGTATGGTACTGTCTCTAAATATAACGCCAGCTCAAGGTCAATGGGACACTTAGTCCTAAGGCTCGCCGACTGTCGGCAAAGGGATAGAAATGCTATAGGGGCCTCTCAGAGTTTTGTGGGCAACTTCTTTTTTTGCTGTAAGGCAACCACTTTTCATTAAATCCGATTTTTTTTTTTTTTTTTTTTTTTTCTTGGCTTTCTAGTTGATTTATCGTTTAATTACAAGCAGAGTCTATTTGCTTATATAATTTTTAAAAGCAAAGGTGCTTGAGATAGATCTATAAACAGCCATCCTTTGTGCCAAGCTCTATAATTTTAAAACAGCTAATTTTTTACATTTCTTATTTCTTAGACTTTTCCCCGTTTATACCCTTCCACAAGAAAATGTTGGACAAGGCACGCTCTCTAAGCATTTCTGCACTGCTTAAACAGCCATGGTTAGCAGGTATCATTAATAAAAAACGGCTTTATTAAAAATTGGTTACCTAACAGCAAAAAAAGAAGTTTGCACATAAACTCTGTGCCCCTATAACAGTTCGATCACTCTGCCGAAAGTCGCCTAGCCTTAGGAAGAAATGCCCCATTGACCTTGAACTGGCTTTTAATTATAGAAAGCCCCCAATGTCTTGTTTAATGAAAACCTAATTAACAAACAAGCAATGTCTCAATAATACAGTAAAGAAATTGGTTCAGTGAGCAGATTTTTCCAAACACAAAATTAAACCATTCACTATAATCAGCCAGGGGTTTCTCGAAGATTTGGGATTGTTGTTAGGTGGTTAATTTTATTAAAATCCTATAGAAACTTAAGTCAGCAGCGATACTATGTAGTAGCATATGTTCTCAAACATTTAAACATAGAAGAGCACCTATACAAAATAATACCAAACCCCAGGAATGGGTAAAACTTTGGGGCATTCTTAAATTAATATATTACATTTGTTAGATATTAAAAACCACAAGCATGGAAAACACGATTTTTTCCTTTAAACGATTTTAAATTATGTATATATAGATTAGTTGATTAAACCTTGGCACGGCCAAAATAAATAGCGTATACTAAGTTTAGCCCCAATTATGACTCGAAGCGAGAGATTGAAGTTTTCTGTGGAAAAGGAAAAAATAGAAAACTGGCACATAGAAGGTGCGCTTAGCTTTCGTATCTATAAATCTGATCAATAAAAGCGCAAAATAAAATAAACATAAAAAATATAAATCAGAAGATTTTATTTGAGAAGTTTATTTAAACAAGGTTTAGGTTAATATTCGGCTTAAAAGAATCCAAAATAAATACAATAAGACATGACTTGCCAATGCCAACCCTTTAATTAAAAAAACAGATGCATTGAACCAATAATAATACAATTAGTTACAATTACCATTAATCACGCCAACCTTTGTTGAAACCCCGTTTTAACTACCCAATTTGCGAAAATTTTAATTGGCAGATTTTAGCATTAAGAGAAAAAGGCACGGCATTCTTATATGGTCATGCCCCAAATGGGGTTTTAAGTTTTAATAATGGCAATTTCGCTTTTTTATTGAAATATATAATCATCGGATAATGTTGCAAATTTATTTATATCAAAGAATCTTGTAGTGTTTAAATAAATTTAGTTTATATGTGTACTGGCTTGCTGGGATATATTTTAAGAGAACATACTACTAAGGAACTTAAAGCATGAGTAAGTAGTTGCACTTCATTAATATATAAAACTCAGTTTGGCAAATCCTTTTTCTCCAAAGACATCTTACATAGAATAACTTTCATAATGTTTGAAGTGGAAAGTGATTTTTTTAAATATACGTACAAGTTAGAAAAATGCACTCTCTGCATATATTTCAACTCATACTTTTATATCTTATCAGAGGTAATCCTTATCTCTTAGTAACTGATACACTATTTAGTAAAACATCTGGGACGGGGTTGGGCTAGTGGTCGGCTTGCTGATTCACTCCCGAACTGCCCGGGTTCGAGCCTCGCTTTGGTAGGTAAAAGAACAATAACCGGGACGCCGTCGCAAAAGTGGGCGCTAGTCGTAATAACTCCACTATAAAAAGACTAGCATCAGGCCGTGATCGGGCCTTGTAAAAACAACCGATCTCCTTGGGTAGTGGCGGCAACAATAACTCCCATGGCAGTAGAAAGCCTACGTAAGCATAGCGCAGGGGCCTGTAGAGATCCCAAGACAGTATGGTACTGTCTCTAATTATAACGCCAGCTCAGGGTCAATGAGACACTTAGTCCTAAGGCTAGCCGACCGTCGGCAGAGGGATTAGGCTGGCATAAGGGCCGTGGGGGGTTTACGCAGCAATGCGGTTCCCCGACCGGATTACAGAGAAACACACGAAGAAAACTAACAAAGTATTAACAACTACAGCTTAAATAAATCCGAACATTTTTTTTAGTAAAACATCTGGCTCTGAAAACTACGTTTCAAGCTTTTAGAGTTATGCGAAAATATTTTATAATGTTTAGCCCAGTAGAAAAGCCTTTAGCTTTATCATGATTCTACTGTTCTAGACACATGCACTTACGAATGAGGTTCTTATTTTAAATATTAATGCGAAGCATAGAAGTTTTAAACTCTTCATGTATGGAGATTAACAACAAAACTCTCCTTTTCTGCTATTAAATCAGCCTTGCTTGTTTGTATTTCCTAAATTTGTGTTTCAAATTATTCCATATCTCTCAACAATACTAAGTACATACCTTATGAGCTCATATCATAATTTATTGATAAGCACAATCTTCTAATTCTCTGCGTACAATTGCCCAACATCGTCTTGTTAAAATAATTTAAAAAATATACGCTATAAAACACATAGTTTGTTTATATAAAATTCTATTAATCTCACAGCCACATTTAGTAGGCTATCAAGCATACTTTATGCTTCATTCCTAGGCTTAGATTGACTGAGCTGCCTTTTGGAAAATAAATGAATGCTTTAATTATTATGATTAATTAATATTTGGGCAAAGTTGCCGAAGGGATACTTAGTACTATAGCAAGGTTTCTTTGGGTAAGAGGAATTATAAGAAATAAAGCTAACGTGGAGTAGAGTTTTAAAAGGTAGCACCAATTTTGCTACGAAACTACTTCTTTTAAATAAATACATTTTTAGAGCAAGGGTGTGATTTAATAATCTTTTGAGTATCTATATCACCAGAAACATAGTATAGTGCAAGCCTACTTTAAATAATTAATTAAATATTTCCGGGCCAAAATATCAGAATGAAAAAAACTAAAAATGTTGTCCTAAGTACATTCTATAAATTATACATTTGTTGCAGTTTAGAGTAAATTGTGGAAGAGTTTCAGGTACAATTTTGGGACGGGATATTTAAAATCATAATCTACCTATCGAGAAAAAGCAATTCTGATTAAAATCGTTAGCACTCTAATTCTTTAAATCTTGAGTTTATTCTAAATTTAGGTTCTAATTTGTTTGATTGATTATAAGCTACGATAAATAAATGATAAAATGGATCGAATATGTCCGACCTTTATTTCCTTAAAGTATTATATTTCTTATTGTTAACCCCAAACAATTCATGTTGCTTTTCAAGTATGAACTTATACTATAGATAACAGCCAAGATCTCGAAAATCTATTCAGCACAGATTATCAAGTAATTTCCTGCTTTATCACACCACATTTTGCTAATTGTAACGTACTATTAGAAATCCCCCCATAAATCAAACATATAACATAAATAAGATTGTTCTACGTAGTAAAGCCAAAAACAACGATAGCGTTAATTAAAAAAATATTGTTGCATTAATAAAACCCTTTTTATGTATTATGCCCGGAAGCAAAAAACAAATGCTTAACGGTATCCCTCCTCTCCTAGCTCAAAGCCTTTAGTACTTCACAGCAACACCTCTACATAAATTCTGATTGTTGTTCTAATATTAATTCATTTTGTAAACCAAAAATTTTACATTCCAGTGTTTTCGGATGGCAATATATATGCATAGAAGAATTTATGATTATACTGAATCAAAACAACTATTTTGTATTCTGTAATAAGGTTTTAAAGCCGGTTGTAGGGGAAATATGATGTTTTAAAGATAGCAGTTAATTATTTTTATAGATTTGGCATAAATTTAATTTTACATACGCTTAAATGAATTTTATGGCCTCAGAAAAATTAAATCCTAAGCAATGATTTAACTCAATAATAAATATTGAGGATTGCTAATCCTTTGCATTAGAAGATCGCTGCTGATTTTTTCAGGAAATATGGCCAAATAATAATAAAATCAACCTTTTATATCACTTTTAGTATGGCCAATAGCAAACTAAGCAAAAAGGGCATTTATTAAAAGTAGTAATCATGCAGACAAAATCAGGTACCCCTACATCTCTGCACAAACCTTATACCTCTCAATACTTCTTGCCGATAGTCGGCTTGCCTTAGGACTAAATGCCCCATTGACCTTAACTTGGAATTTATTGGAGATAGTACCACACTTTCTTAGTAATAGAAAACTATCAAAGGTTCTTCAAAGCATAAATAATATATATTTTTATTGTATGTACATGAAAATTAACCAGTATTTTTCAGGTGAAAAATTACAGAAATACCAATTTATAGCACCAAATCGAGAAAAATTCTATATTTACCTCAAACTCATAAGTTACCGTCACTTTAAATTCTTTCAACACCTAAGCGATTTTTGCTTTAGATGTTGCTCTTAAATATGAATGGCTTGATAAACAGGCTTTTTACAAAACCTTGAATTTGGGCACAATCTATAAATCTTAAAAAAACTTATTAATTATATTGCTAACGAATAAAAAAAGATGTTCAAAAATTAATTATCTTTATTATAAAAACTACAATATATATCACGGGGTTTTCTTCAAGTCTGTAATCCATACGCAGTTTAAAAATTACATTTGCTTTGGATCAATAACCTGGACAGATTAAACCTCATTTTAATGAGGTATATCTATTAATTCTGCGGGAATCTAAGTTTCTCTAATCGGGAATTTCTTGTGTTTAGATTTTAAGACTAAAGGCAAGCTTTAGGATGAGCAAACCTGAATAGTTTCGAAAATTTACAAATGCCAAGGTTTCTTTTCTAAAAGAACTGCACTACTTTAATAAACAGGGCGGCCAGGATAAATTGAATTGATTGGGCACAAGTTTTGACAAAATTGCACGATAAAATCTTTACATAGGAAGTTAAAACCTTTAGTAGTACTCGATGTATGTGCTAATAAAATATTTGGATCGTAGCTTATACAAATTGGGTTTTGTTTGAAGTTCGGATACTTTTTCTAAACTATTTTTGTGCTAAAAGTTTAGAAATTAACTGTCACCACTTTAATAGTATGCTAGATGAAAACTTAAGAATTGCATCAAGGGATTATTACCTTCGTGATAAATACTTTTGCCAATAAAATCTTAAATACACAAGCTTTTAAAATAAAAAGTGGAGAATATAAATTTTATTAATTTAATCGTGTTGGGTGTGGACAACGAGTTGATAGTAATCCACAATACAAACTTGCCCACGTTTAGGGCTAACTTAATAGGAAATCTAAACTCAGGGTAAGTATCTAAATTATAAACTAATTATGTGGTACAAATATACAAGCCTGTTAAAAACAACACTAAAAATAAAAAACTTTCGCGAGATGCCAAAAATAAACCTCTCACATTAGAACAAAATGGATAAGAAAGAACGGCCTTTGGCAGTGAAGAAGTTCTGATAAGCTAATAAGTCCGCGAATCAATAACAGTATATCTGAAGCTAATCGATCACTTTACAGCCTTAAGTGAGAGGCAATTGTTTAAAACGAATCTTATTTCGTGAAAAGGTTCATAATTACTCAAATTATGTTGCTGCTATATAGTGCCTTTTACTTTTAATAAAACCATTAATTATTTTGGCACATGAACATCTTTAACCATTAGATTATAATTATTTTTCCTGACTGCAAACACTGCACAAATTTGTTTTTTGTCTTTCCGCCCTTTTAGATTATTATAACTTTAATTACCCCTCGAAACAGCAGAATTTTAACTGCCAGTCATTAATATCTTAAACTTATTCTTTTGTTTCTATATCTCGGGTGTAAGGTATTTATGTAGACCTCACAGATTCTACTCAAAGCTAACCCACTATTATTACTTGCTTTTATTGTACTTTACGATGTTTTAAAAAGTCTCTTAAGAATCTGATGATGTTAATTATTTCAAAAATTTAGTTTAAGAATAACGAAAGAAAATGAATGTAAAGCTTGCATCTACCGAAAATAAAGAACGGTGATTAATCCGATAAAATTCCTGTTATCTTATTATATAATAGATAAATCTTTAGACACAGGGGTAAGAATTCTTCGAAATATCAAAAAACTAAAGTAAATTATAATTTATATGCGCATGATATTTGTTAAAAAATATAAGTAACATCGGGTGATCACACATGTTTGAGTTGTGAATTTACTAGTTTAAAATATAAAGCGTGTGATTAAATCTTTCTTAACAGTGTAAGAAATAATTTGTTGATTAGATTATCAAACCACAAATTTAGTAATAATTAGAAGCCTAGGCGTATTCAATTAGAAATTATATTATTATATTTATTAAATATGTGTTTTAGGGCATACGACAACATTATGTAAGATGTTTCGCCCACATTACCAATTTTATATCTTACGGTACGTTAAATCGAAATTAAAAAAAGATGGGCCGAGAAAATGAGCAATTAACCAATCTTGCTTTATTTATTCTTTTGGAATATATAAATTTGAACAATTCTTGTGCTGAATAGCAGGAAATCCAAGTAAATGAACAACTTCTATAAAACTTATCTTTATAAGCTTAACTGCCCAACAAAACCTCTGGAATTCCCTATTTTTCAGGCTTGCCTCATAAAATAAAGTGCTATCGGTTGATATATCAAAATGGTGATTATTTAACACCAGCGGCCACACTACAAGCCCCAACCTTAAAATTTATTTTAAATTTGTCTGGGCGGGCTGGGGTTAGTGCGATTACAATTTTAGAACTTGAATTTGTGCTTTTATGATATAATTAGATTTTTTAAAATAAAACTCGAAGTCTAACCAAATTAGAAACATAACATAGTTAAAAGCTTGGAATATATGAAAAAGCAGCGCTACCAAATAAGCATATGCCGACTAATAATATGCAAAATTCTTCTGATTGGGGAAATTGATTTGCTATATTTTTGCATCAAGTTTTCTCAGTAATCATGATGCAATTATTTACAGAAGGAATTGTTGTATAAAATAACTGAAAAAATATGAAGCAATCTCCAAACATGTTTTAGTTTGTTCAACAAGTTATATTTTTATGCATGTGGTCTTAACCACTTCCGTTATTATGCAATCAAATAAACTGCGGTTCTGTGTATTAATCGATTTGTTTTCCCTTGTGGCAATTTATATAACCAGAAGCCAAATATAATCGAAAATCTTATTGTTTTCACAAAAGTTCATAAATATTTAAAAAGGGTATTCTATATCACGCTAATAAGCTGAGCCCCGATTTATATAGACCATCTGAACAAAATTTTGTACTAATAGTTCTCTTTCAAATTCAAAGCATTTTGCCTTTTTATTTCAACTCTTATTTTAAAGAAAGCTGTTTAAACAATAGTGTAGTTTAAAACTTTAAAAATACGCGTGCCAACCCAGATTACTTTGCACGTTTATCTTTTGCAATCTAAACGTTACTTCTTTGACTAGCTGTTTTTTTAGATACGGTACCGTTTTTCTTTTTTCTTAATGATATTATTGTGCATTGTTACTTTTTAAACACCTTTTTGTTAATCTACCCTGTAAATTCAACTACCGTATATTTTTTTGCTTTACATTACCTGATCTCATTATATTTCCCGGGGTTTTGCTTAATCGTAAAGAAAGCACTACTTTCATACTCATATTTTTGAGCAAGTATTTAGTGTGGGTTAGTAATGGCTTCATTTATATTGCCATTCAATTTTTTTAAACTCTATTTATCACGTTATAGAATTTAATTCTTGTTATCCATTTTGCAACCTAAGGCTCGTAATTGCCCGGTAAACTCTAACGGCTAAAGTTACAGTGCATACGAACCTAATGTCAGCTTTATAAAAGTCCAAAAAAACTTAAAAAGTAGGGAACTTTTAAAATTCAAATTAAAAATGAGAAAGCTGGGTGTAAAACATAAAGAAATGCCGATTTGCTATTTACAAATAAATATAAAGTTTTCTAAACTCTTTATCTTCCTATTTAGAACCCCCTTAATTAATTAAGGCAAATATTAAAAAAGTTTATTTGTATTAATATCGCGCCGGCTTTAGAGAACCCTTTTAAACTTTGACTAAATCTTATTGTTGCCGGACGTATTTTGTCAATAAAAAACGTGCTAAAGTTAAATTCAGGTGTGCATAATCAATAGTTTTGCTAAAAATTTGTTGATATAATAAACGAACACGAAACCAGGGATTTATTTTATCACTTAAATTGATGTTATGTGTGTTTCTGTTGCTTGCTGGCCGAGAAAAGGCTTCTTTAATCTTTTTTAAGAACAAGATGGAACCTACCACTTACGGGAAATCAATCCTCTCTTGTTATATTCCAATATATTCCAAGGAGTTTCTAGAGTTAAAATTCATCATGGGCGGGTTTTAGGGTAAAATCATAGATAACATTTTAAGGCAAGTTGATAAATAAACGTTATTACGGTGTGTGAAAGAACGAAAGTAATGCTTTCAAATAAAATCCTTTCTTACGTTCATCCTGCAATCTTTTAAACCCGAACATAGGCAGAAACTTTCAATGCTCTGCAGGATTTCTTGTAATCTTAAGCATTTGTAAAATTTGCTCGGTTTTTAATCTAATCTCACTATTATTTCCCACAAACTTTACATTTTTGTTTTTTGAAATATGAGCTTTTTCATCTGCCCAAAAGATAGTTCGAGCCCTGTATTTCTTTTAAGAAAATGGAATGAAGCCGAAAACCAAAAAACACCACCTTTTATTTTTTTCCTACTTCAACTATGGCCATTTAAGATTATTTTACTTTAAAAAGTGTCTTACGATCCCACCAACCCGCTTTTGAGTTAATATAAACCCAAGCACCCATTATTCTACCCTACATATATATTATCAGCCATGCAGAATTGATTTGTCGTTTATAGGCGCCCTAAACTTCGCTCTTTTCTAATTTTTAATGATAAATTTAAATGCATTTACTTTAGGAACGTTTATTTCTTGGTTTTCTTTATGAATCGAGCTTTTTGGTGTACCAGAATTAAATGGTAATCAAAATAGGCATGTTTAAAACCTACGCTTTAACAATATGTTTGATTGTGTTCAAAGGTCAGTTCTTATGGGCCAAACAAATTTAAGAATCGTTAAATATAAACGAATAATTTTGACACTTGTTGTTACACGGCCGTAAATGAATTTATACTTAATCAGCACAATTATCGCATCTGTGAACTCTGCTTTTAAAATTTATACTCATGACAATATATAGTATTTGCCGTTAAAATTTAGTTCAAAATTTAACTATTTATTCTTAAATTTTAAGTAATGTTGTTTACTATAGTTTTAACGTTGCTCTCCGTGGTATTTTAAATCTTGCACTTTTCGTAGAATTGGTTTCGACATATACAACTCTAAGCGTTCTCCTGTGTTGCAGGCAAAGTGTTCTATTATAATGCTAAAGCTGAGTAATAATTATATATTCCGTTCCAAAATTCTTATTGACCTGGTCGTTCTGGGACGTAGCATAAACACCAGATGATTTGTGCCTATAGTAGGTGGCGGAGGATACCTTATCCGTCTTATCCAAATTAACTAAATGGCGTAGACTTATAAGCAGAAATTGCTAGAAAGACATTTTACTGTCCACATTGATTAATATATGTCAGCCTGACTCATTTAAGACCAGCAATGATTAATTACATGCTGAGATGGGGCTTTTGATTGGCGTACATGTATGCCTTCCCACCTATATATCTCTGTCTTTACAAAAAAAATTATCAACTAAAACAAAAGAGCTTTAAAAATTGCTGCGTTGAAGTTACTTAAAAATATAGCCCAAACTTTTTATAATCAGGGATACAAACTTTCATTTTTAACTGGATATTACTTAAAAAATAAAATTTAAGATAATCTTGTCTTGCTATTACCTGAAATATGTGAATATTCTGGGATTAGGAATAGAAATTTTACACTTCGCAGTCTCCAGGTTATAAGATCCTGGTGTTTATACTCACATACAATTAAAAAACAATTTTATAATCTTATCCTACAGATTTGAGTTTTATTTTCGATATTCTAGTACGATCACCAGCCTAATTTAAAGGAAAGCCTAAAACAAAACGTATCCGGAGAAAAGATAGGCACAGATAATATTATATATTGACTTTAATATATTTAAAGTTTCAAGAGAATATAATAAATATAATGTTACTTTTGGTCAGTTGTATGCAACATTATCGTAAGACGTTTTTTGCAGCTTAGAAGATATAGCACCAACATGAAAATATCCCAGGCCTCATATTTAAAAAACGATTACATTTGTGACACACATGGACTTAATTACGGCCAAGGCGTTGAAAATCCTGTTGATTGATTAGGTTTTTAACAAATACTTTCTCTTTATTTTTTTTAACAAAATAAATACTGCTTTTAAATGCAAGTTGAAAATATTATCATTTTAATTTTTATGTTTGGGGTTAAGTTCTAAATGAGGCGTGGCATAAGTAGATCAAAATTTCATTTTAAATTTGCAGGGATTCCCTATAATTTTATGTTTGAAAAGGATATCAGAAGTAAAATTAATTAATGAGATAATTCCCATGTTATGGCAAAAGGACCTGAAACCCCCATATAAGTTTATGTTTAATATAAGCAAAGGTGGTATAATTTTCCAAAACTATATATTTGTTAAGTCGAAATTTCAGTTTCAATTTATTATAAAAAAAAGTTTTTTAGAACGTGAAAACAAAAAATACAAAAATTAAATAGAGATTTATCTTAAAACTAAAGCACAAAAAAAAGCGTATTTATTAAAAAGTGGTTGTCTACAGCTAAAAAAGAAGTTACCTACAAAACTCTATGCCCTATAGCATTTCTATCCCTCTGCTGAAAGCCGGCTACCCTTAAGACTAAGTGTCCCATTGACCTTGAGTTGACGTTTAAATAGAGACAGTACCATTCTGTAAAACTAAAGCACAAATTCAACTAACAATCATTAAAAGTACTTTTGAAAGTATTTACTTCGACTAAAGAAAGGTAGGCCACAAAAGTGAAGATAATTTAGAAGATGGAGAATTCATAATTAATATTTAGAAATCGACGCCGTTGGGCTAGTGGTCGGCTTGCTGATTCACTCCTGAGCCCCCGGGTTCGAACCTCGCTTTGGTTGGTAAAAGAACGAGAACCGGGACGCCGTCGCAAAAGTGGGCGCTAGTCGTAATAACCCCACTATAAAAAAAGACTAGCATCAGGCCGTGATCGGGCCTTGTAAAAACAACCGATCTCCTTGGGTAGTGGCGGCAACAATAACTCCCAAGGCAGTAGAAAGCCTACGTAAGCATAGCGCAGGGGTCTGTAGAGAGCCCAAGACAGTGAGGTACTGTCTATAATTAAACTCCTAGTTAAGGTCAATGGGACATTTAGTCCTAAGGTGAGTCGACTTTCGACAGAGGGATTAAAGCTGGCATAAGGGCCGTGGGGGGTTTACGCAGCAATGCGGTTCCCCGACCGGGTTACAGAGAAACACACGAAGAAAACTAACAAGTATTAACGACTGCAGCTTAAATAAATCCGAACATTTTTTTTTTCAATATTTAGATAATCTGCTACAGCCTTGAATAAAATACCAAGTTAAGACCAGAGAAACACTTAGTTTTACGGGAATACTATTTTTAACAGGAGACATAAAAGCTTATAAGGATTCTGGAGAGTTTTATAAACATCCCGAATTTTGTTACTAGAATACTGCTTAAAAAACATTCTATTTTTAGTAATTGAGATCACAAAAGTACTTTCTGGGCTAAGGCAGTGAAAAATTGACATTAAAGTAAAAAACTTTTGAACACTAATATATTGAAACCCCTATGAATAAATAAATTAATTAAACATTATACAAATTAAAAGAAATACAAGGAACTAATTTAATATCGTTACATTGTTAATCCTCTTAGACAAGGAATCGTTAAGGAAGCTTGTATTCATTTTTTGTGAAGTTGGAATTCCAGTAGGGAAGCGGTCACGAAGCTGTATTACAAGTTTTTGTTTCAGGGCATAAACATCAATCTTATTATCCCTCACTGCTTGACATAAGAACAAATCAACAGGGCAATAGATACCACATTCATTATCAATAAGATCAGCAAGTTTTTTAGCCGTTTCAGATCCATTTACTATGAACCCGGAACATTCAAAGAACCAAGACACTTTTAATATGTTACCATTATATATAGGAGGGTGGCTACGATCTACCCGATAGGATTCATTAATTAAAAGAATATCCCACGCTGCGGGCATGTTCTTAAGTGCATTTTCAATTTTTTGAACAAAGCCAAATTCAAAATCTACATCATCTTCAAGTATTAAAACTGGCTTTGATTCTTTTGTATTTTGAATCCTTCTCAAATTTAAATAATGACTTAATTTACATCCAACCATTCCCAAAATATCTTTGTTAACATTTGAATATTTTGAAATATTCAAATTTGTTAAATTTTCATCAGATTTGGCATAAGTTTCGTTTTTTTTACCACTTTTAAATAAATTAGTGCCTTCTATAGCATTAAATCTGTTAAAACTACATTTCGACTCTGTTAAAAGTTTTCTTATATGTTTGTCCCTTACCTTTTCTTTTTTCATATTAATATAACAAATATCAAAGGATTTATTTGTATTGTTAATTGTGGTTTCTGTTTCAAGGGCGCTATTAAATACCAACGTTATTGTTGCAAATATTAAGGTGCTAAACATTTTTATTACCCTACCCCTTTTTTTGCAAATAAATACAAAAATTGGAAAGGCTTAATTAATTTTTTTTAATTAAAAAAATATTTGTCAGGGATCACAATATTCAATATAAAACACAACATTTACTTGTAAAATATCGAAAAAAATATAAAAAAGTAATATTTCTGGTTTGGGATAATAACAATTGAGTTACTTTTTTTAAACCCCCAATTATATAATTGGCATTCCCTAATATTGAATCATATAAACATATCATGTCAATTAATTTTGATTAATTAAAAAACCTTATTTGTTTTAATTAATAATTAATCAATAAAACAAAGAAATATACAGAAGTAAAAACAATCAACGGGTAATAAATATATGAGATAAAAATCATAAAACTAAGTGTAACTTAAAAATATAAATGTTTTTATTACTTCTCTCAAACAATTTTTTAAAGGATTTGTTTAAAATGATATACATTAGACATAAAACAAAATAGATGTGCTTTCTGTAAGAATTTAAAATATTTTTTTTGAGTGTAAATGTTTATTTATATATTAAAAGTATAAAATTTAGGGTTTCTATAAAGGGGTGCTAATTAATTAATAGCTTGTTTTTCAAAATAAAAAACCCCTTTTATTGTGTTTTAATAAATACACAAGATCATTTTTAATAATTTTATCATGAAATAGAACTTGGTTAACAAATTTTTACAGAAGAGATGATAAAAAAGGTATTAAATTAATTAAGCTTCTTTTTTAAATATACATTTAGGGATTTATTGAACCTTTAATTTGAGTAGATCGTTATTTAGAAAAAAAGGAAACAAATAACGAGTTAGTTTATGATTCTTTGCTTTATTTTCAATAAAACAGCGCAATTTACAAATTTAATTATAAAAATATTATTTAAGGAAACAAAATTATAACTTGGATAAGCTTTGAACTAACCTTCCTTAGGTATATACTTGATTGTCAGATTTTACTGTGTGGTTCTTGGCCTAGAGCAACAAATTTATTACTTGTCTTGACGTTAAAAAGGGTAACCCGGTTGTCACACTAACCCTATATCTTCTAAGGTACTTTCTTCAGGTGTTGCTGGGTGTATTTCTACCCGGATCACAAATTAACTTTTAAACATTAAATTTTAAGGTAATATTTTTGCTGATATTATTCAAAATTCTTGGTATGCATTGATTACTGATTGGCGAGATTTTTTTAGTGCCCGCTGGGTTAACTTATCTAGAGCCATTATACGCATATGTTCAAAATAAAACACAGAAATCTTCATAAGATGGATTATTTAAACGATCTAGACTTTTTGAATTTCGGGTTTTTTATGTTTGAGATCTATTACTCATTATTTTTAACAAGGATAAAAGTGTTTTTTTTTTAAATTATTAGATATTAAGCAGACAACTGGACATTGTTCTGTCTATTTGTAAGAACAGGTTTAATGTAAATAGGGTCAAGACAGTATGGTACTGTCTATAATTAAACGCCAGCTCAAGGTCAATGGGACACTTAGTCCTAAGGCTAGCCGACTGTCGGCAGAGGGATAGAGATGCTATAGGGCCCCCAGAGTTTTGTAGGAAACTTCTTTTTTTGCTGTAGGCAACCACTTTTCAATAAATCCGTTTTTTTTAATGTAAATAGGGTTGCCAAAACCCCCACTGCATCTGCAAGCATGTAGAAACTTGACCCCTAACTCGATTCTCTGAAACTGCCCTTAAAGTTCTGCAACTCGTAGATAAGGGTTTTTACAAGAGTAAACCAGGCAGGGTATAAATTTTTGCTAAAGTTTTGTTTAGCAATTGATGAAAGGCCAAATCAATTCGTTGTAAAATATCATCGAAATGAAATAAAAATATTGATCGGGAAAACATAATTTTATGTGAAGATTTATATTTATGTGTTTATTTAATTAGAAAAAAATTTATAAAAAGTTCCCAATCAGGGAATCGAACCCTGACCTTTAGAGTGAAAATCTAAAATCCTAACCATTGGACCAATCGGGATATTGGCTCTTTCAATAAAAAACAAATAGTTTTGTAAAATATTTTAAATCCAATTTCAAAGAACACATTTATTTAAATATTGTTGTTTTCAATAAAAAACAAATAGTTTTGTAAAATATTTTAAATCCAATTTTAAAGAACACATTTATTTAAAGTGCTTGGATTAGGCCTATTTAAGCCAGAATTTTGTAGAAAGACTCCTGTTATAAATATTTTCAACTTATTATAATAATATCTAAAATGGGGTTTCTAATCCCTCGAAATAAATAAAACGAGTAATTTTTTAAAAAAATAATAATTAAACAAGTATTTATAAACTCCTGTAATCAAAATATTCTTAATAATTAACACTTTTTTTAAGTTTTGAAGATCAAAAAGACATTTAGTTTGTCTTCAAGAAGAATTACACTAAAAAAAGTGTTAATTATTAAAAGTAGTACAAATGCAGCAAAAATCAGGTCTCCCCTACAACTCTGCACAGCCTTATAGCTATTAATACCTCTTCTCGAAAGTAGACTCGCTTTAGAACTAAATGTTCCATTGACCTTAATTAGGAGTTTAATTAGAGACAGTACCTCACTGTCTGAGTTACACATATACTAATACACTCACCAACATTTATAATATTGATTGTTTTTACGTATGTCAATCAAAATATACTTTTTTCCTTTATATTTTTATTTAAAACCAATGACAAATTTACGTTAAAGGTGTGCCCGTATTAAAAATTATCTTAATTTATAAAATACACATAAAAACTCTCCAAAAATTATTTTATTTTGAGGAGTCAAATATTAACAATAAAAAACGCATGCTGACATTTGTAGCACATATTGACCCATTGTAATATATAAACTACTTTCCTATACTATTTATGCAAATATCCTCTCAGCAAACATACGAAATGCCGTTTTATTCATAAATATCACAATCTTAGTGCTGTTAACGGGTTTAAAACACTCCATTATGTATTATTTTACTCAAATTATAAAAAATAGTCAATTAAACTAGCGCCCAATGCTAAAAAATACATATTTGGGTTTAATGCGTCTTCTTCATTTATTTTAAATAATTTATTTTCAGTTTAAAAATTAAAATCTAATTTTTTAAAAAAAATACTAAAACTACTGCAAAAAAAACACAGGTGGGGGTATTGCATAGAGATTTTTACTTTTAAGTATCGCTCTTTATATGGTAATTCTGCTATTGCTACTTTTTAGGAAAACGAGTACACAGGGGACATAAATCATAATTATTGCTCTTTTTTTGGTAAATCAGCAATTTCTACTTTTTCAGGAAAATGAGTATACGGGGGGGCTTCCATTATAATTATTGCTCTTTATATGGCAATTCATCAATTGCTACTTTTTCTGGAAACGAGTACACAGGGGACAACAATTATAATTATTGCTCTTTTTTTGGTAAATCAGCAATTTCTACTTTTTCTGGAAACGAGTATACGGGGGGCTTCCATTATAATTATTGCTCTTTATATGGCAATTCAGCAATTACTGGCTTTAATTAGAATATTTTTGCATTAGAATTATTAATTTTGTAAAATATACCAATTTTAAATTTTAATAATCCCCAATATACTTTTTATTTAAATAAATCACTATGTGTTATTCTACTTTCAATTCAACTCTTGAATCCTCATATTTATGGTTGTATTATAGATATTTTGGCTGATACTATTTAATAAATACCCTTGTTATAATTATCTTCGGTTTTATTATAAAAACATTTATTTTTTATGAAAAATTTATTAAAAACCACCCCCATGGTTTCGAAAGAAAATGATACTTTTGCTTTACCAAATTTAACAAAGGAAACACAGGGATTACTTAAAAACAGGACACTCATTAAATCTATAGAAAACAAAGATTTAGCTTATCTGCAAGAGTTTTTACTTTTGGAAGAGAAATATGAAGAGATTTACAATCTTTCTAAATTTCACAAATGTAAATTAATTCCATTACTTGTAGAATTTTTAGATCAGCCACTTAGAATTGAAGCTATTCAATGCATCTATGAGATAATGAATGATGTTGGTAATGTAGACGTTTTCGGTAAAGTTTTAATTGAAAGATCAACAGATTTTAATAAACTTATATATTTGAAAGGAAAAATAGATTATCTTAAATATTTACAAACACCAAAGATAGAGGACAATGTTGAACATGAATATTTCGAAAACGAGGAATAAAAATTTTATTATAAATAAATTCCCTTTAATTTAATTAAATGTATTACTTAAATAGATAAGGCGGGTATTGGCGGGAATCTTTATTTCGAGAAAGGCCAATAAAAATTTTATTTAAATTGTTAAACTTCTTAAATAAATAAGGCGGGTATTGGCGGGAATCTTTATTTCGAAAAAGGCCAATAAAAAATTTTATTATAAATTGTTAAACTTCTTAAATAGATAAGGCGGGTATTGGCGGGAATCTTTATTTCGAGAAAGGCCAATAAAAATTTTATTATAAATTGTTAAACTTCTTAAATAGATAAGGCGGGTATTGACGGGAATCTTTATTTCGAGAAAGGCCAATAAAAATTTTATTATAAATTGTTAAACTTCTTAATTAAATGTATTACTTAAATTGTTATTTAAATAGATAAGGGCCCTGGTCTTGAATCTTTATTTAACATGCCACCATCTTTTATTTTCGGGGTTGACTTCTGCCCGTGCTTTTTTTTGCTCATTAATTTCTCTTCAAGACTACACCGAAAGTCAAAACAAATACTTTCGCAAGTATTTCGATCAGATATCATCATTTAACATAAATATGTAATTGTTTTGTCACAGCTATAGAATTATTTTATAACTCTATAGCTGACTTTAATTTTTACGTTTCGGCAATAATTCAGTATAAAAGTCGCTGAGAAACGAATTTGCAATTGTGAACAATCTTTCAAGTTCGGCATTAATTTACATAAAAATTGAGTTGCCAAGCGAATATAATCATACCAAGGGTATTCATTAAATATCATTAGCTTAAATAGTCATAATCAACCTGTAACTGTTAATTTTGTTATTCTTTTAAGAGAATTTTTAAATGAAAGAATGGGGTGACGATTAAATTATAATTTACAATAAATTACTCTCCCCTGACAATTAAAACTTAAATTCAACGGCAAAATAGCAATACCAACACAGTGTTTAGCATTATAACAGTTTTTTTAAATTAAATTCTTATATGAATAAAGATTCCAGAACGGCAAAAATATATTTTCTTGGGGTTATATATTATACTTAAATAAATATACGTGTTTACTCAAACTCTTTCTTTTTTAAAACATAAATAAAAGCAGTTAAAACTATTTAGCAGTCAGCAAATGAAAATTAATTTAAAAACAATCGAATTCTACTAAACACACTATTTAATTAATTAGATGATCGTTTGGTTGTAATGGCGAGCAGTTTATTAAATGAAAAAGGAAGCGGCTAATTTGACTTTTACTTATTGTTGAAATGGTCTTAAATGAATAACTCTTAGATCTAATGGGTCTTCTTAATAACAACACTTATAATTAAATATTGTTGTTACTACTTAAAATATTTATTGACATTTCGGGTATTAATCTTGACCGATTATAACAATTAAAAACGGGGAGTGGACAGTATATTAAATTTTGTTTTTTAATTACTCACCGGTTCTTTTAATTTGAATAAAATAACAAGCAAATTCCAACACAGTGGAATTCTTGTTACACAACTGCACAAAAGTTCAAATTTTGATCAAGGGGAAGGGTGACTTTATTGTTTATTTCCGATTAAAAACAATATTTATTTGCTTAAGATAATTGTTGAAACTAATCCAACAGAGGAATACCATTTTCTTCGTCTTATAGATTTAATGGGGGTTAATGGCAATTTGATCCATGAAAAACAACAGAAAATACCGTTTTGTCTTAATGAAAGCAAGAGTTCTGATATATTTTTTTAAGAAATAAAACTCTTAAAATACAATGATTTATGAAATTCGTAACATTAAGTTGGTGTCCCAATAAAGTCGTCTTACAGAAAAAGAATTATTAAAAGTTTAGTTCAAAATTTAATAAATCTACATTTCTAGTTATGTTTTAAACTATTTATTTGCCTAATTTAGATTTATTTTACAGTTTATTCAATTACCTACAAAAAATGGGTTAATCAGATTATAAATTTAGACTCTAAGATATTCATATCTTGCGGGATATTTCTCTTCTATCATAATTTTGTCAAAAACTAATTTGATTGATCTATTAATAATGAATCTAATTTTGATTGATCCATAAAATAACAACATTTTTCTAGTTTCGCAATTAATCTATCATTAAAATTTGTTTTTTCGTCCAACGATTAATGGATTGGGCCCCTTCTAAAACATATCTATAATCAACCGTTTCAGCATAGATTTTAAATTTTAATTATACTGGATGTTTATGTGTTTCACTTTTTCTTAGAGAATTAATTTATTGGTCTATCATTAATCTTTTGTTTTATATGTTTCATTGGTTCAATAGGTTTCACAATTAATTTAAAAAAAGAAAAAACTTAATAAACATGTCAGATTCAGCAGCTACGTCCTCAAGTTCAAACAGTTCAAAGACCAAGAAAATAATAATCGCCGTATTAGTAGTTCTTCTTTTATGTGTTGGTAGTTATTTTATTATCCAAGCCTTTAGCGGTGATAAAAAAGACGGTGGGGAAACCACCACTCCAGCGACAGGTGAAGACAACCCAGGCAAAAAAGACAAAAAACCAGACACACCAAAAAGTGAACCCCCTGCCTCTTGAATAAATACTTCGTGTTTAAACCTTCTGTTAATTTTTGTATTTAATTATATTTATTTAAAGCTTATTTTTACCAGATTAAAAGTCGTACTATTAATTAGTGCCAATAAGGTAATTTAATGATTTTTTTTGTTAATTAAACAGTGTGTTTTTACCACAGTGATACAAAGTACACCGCTATTTATTTAAGTTTGACAGTGTGTTATAATTTAATTATAAGTTTCCACAGATTAAAACTCAGAAAGGACTTCTGTGATTTTAATTACTAATTGTTGTTATCTGTAGACCTATTAGACATTAAGGGTTAATTTATTTAAGACCATTTCAACAATAATTATTTAACTTCTTTTTTATAATCTACACAGCTAAATAATGTTATTTTAATAAATTTTTTAAATTAATTTAATCTACTTCAAATGTTATTTTTTTGGAAGAAGTTTGTTTGAGTTTTATTGTAAATTTATACCCCATCAGTTATTTCGGTGATTTTAATTACTAATTTCTCAACTTCTAAATAACCATCGTCCTTTTGTGGATACCGTTTTTCAGTTGAACAATGTTGAAATAGTATTTAGTCGTAAAGGGTGTAAGACAGTATGGTATGTCTATAATTAAACGCCAGCTCAAGGTCAATGGGACACTTAGTCCTAAGGCTAGCCGACTGTCGGCAGAGGGATAGAGATGCTATAGGGGCCCCCAGAGTTTTGTAGGAAACTTCTTTTTTTGCTGTAGGCAACCACTTTTCAATAAATCCGATTTTTTTTTTAGTCGTAAAGGGTATTTGGGGTTTATATTAATAGAAGATAACTGTAAGCTCTTCATCATTAAATTATTTAGTCGTAAAGGGTATTTAGGGATTATATTAATGGAGGATAACACAACAGTATTAAATAAATAACCGCTGGTGTCTAAGATATCTTCAGATAACAACAAAGAACATTATCTTAAAAGTCATGTTAAGAATTAGTGATGGCTACTTCAAATAATAAAATTAAAAGTATAGAATTTAGTATAATTTTTTACTATAATTGTTGAAATGGGATTAATTTAACAGTTATTTAGGCATGTCTTCAGATAACAACAATAATTAAATAAAAAATAGGAATTTATTTAATTAAAAAATTAATTTTTATGGGCCCATGGCAGAAGTGCCTTGAAATTCCGTTGTTTTATTATTTAAAATTATTTTTAAAAGGATTTAATGACATAGGGGTAATTTTAACAATTATTACTAAAAAAATAATTAAAGGTGTTTAATATGCAAATAATTAAATAAAAGTAAATTTTAATTTATTGTTTTTTTAATTCTGCTATTTTAGTTTCTCTGGCTCGTTTTTTGTTGTTTTCTGCGCTTTTCTTGTTTTTTGCTATTCTTTTTTCTTTTCATTAATAATTTTTGACATACTCTGTTCAACTTCAACTATCCCACCCTGTAGAACCAAATTATGTTCACTTCTACTTCCAAATCTTGGTACCCACTTTTCAAATTTATCTGAAAATACCATTCTTGATCTTTTTCTTTTTTTAATTCCTTTCTCTTCTGCAAATTTTTCCCATTTTGTCTTAATTTTTTCATCACTCATAGATTTTGGAATTACGTATGGAGTTGGAACAATTTCATAAATTAAATCCCCCTGGATTCTTGTAGATCTACATGTTTTAATAGTTTTCGTAAGTTCTTTAATCATAGATTGTGCTGTTTCATTAATGGATTTTGTTATTCCTGTGACATTACAAGAAAGTAGTTGTGGATAAATTTGCATGCGCTTGTAAAAAGGAAAATTTTTAAAGTAAAAATGAAAGAGTGTTTTTTAAATAAAAATTAAAAGAGCTATTTCATAATTGAAATTAGATTAAAAAAAAAGAAGAGATAGAGTGTTATTGAAATAAAAATTAAAAGAGCTATTCCATAATTGAAACTAAATAAAAAAAAAGAAGAGATAGAGTGTTATTGAAATAAAAATTAAAAGAGCTATTTCATAATTGAAATTAGATTAAAAAAAGAAGAGATAGAGTGTTATTGAAATAAAAATTAAAAGAGCTATTTCATAATTGAAACTAAATAAAAAAAAAGAAGAGATAGAGTGTTATTGAAATAAAAATTAAAAGAGCTATTTCATAATTGAAATTAGATTAAAAAAAAGAAGAGATAGAGTGTTATTGAAATAAAAATTAAAAGAGCTATTTCATAATTGAAACTAAATAAAAAAAAAGAAAAGATAGAGTGTTATTGAAATAAAAATTGTTGAAATTGGCTTAATTAAATATTCCTTAATGTTTAATAGGTCTTCAGATAACAACAAAATTTTAATGCTATTTCATAATTCAAGCCAAAAATAGAAACCAAATTAAAAAATGGAATTGATATAGCAGATTTGTTTAATTCTCAAAAACAATAAGACGGCATATTTTATCAATAAGTGCCAATTTTAAGAGATTTATTTGTGAATCACCTGTGTATTTTGAAGCCTATTTTTACGGTTGGTGTCTTGTGCCATCGAAGATGGCGTAAGCTCTTCATTATTAAAGTATTTAGTCATTAAGGGGGTTTTTTAAATATATTAATAGAGGATAACACAACAGTTGGATTATAATATTTTATAAGTAATTAATAAATACACTTGTAATGATTATCTTCGACTGTTACTTTTTATAAAGAAACTACAAACTAGCAACAATTATAAAGAATAAGGCGGTATTTATTGCACTTTAAGTATTCAATTCAAATAATAACTTAATTTAAAGGCAAAAACTCGAAAAAATTATAGTTTAAACAAATTGGGGTCTTTGTCCCAATGAAGATAGATTACTCCTTGAATTAATAAAGTATTTGGTAATTAAAGGTATTACATAATATAAATATTTTAGTAAATCGCGTTTTTATTAAAAAATTTATTTTTTGCTCCATGGATCCTCTTATGGGCACAAAAAACACCTTCAAATATCCAAAAATTGGAAGTAAAGTAAAATGCCTTGTACTAAAAGCGTCTTTTGCACAAGCAGAACTTAAAATTTTAGAAATTGAAGATTTTAAAACGCCTGTTAATTATAGGGGGGGTTATAAAGGGAAATGATATAGGGGAAGAGGTGTTTGTATGTGATAAACTAAAAAGGGATGAAATAATTGATTGTGTAGTTGTTTCTTATGGGGACAATGTAATTGTAGTTTCCCAATTGTAATTTAATTCATAGAAAACATAAAGAAATAAAAATTTTAAAGTTAAACTAAAAACTTGTATTTATTCTACTTCATAATTATTGTTATAATCAGCCAAGATTAATACCCCTAATGTCAATAAATATTTTAAGTAGTAACAATTAAAGTCGAATATAATCATAACAGGGATATTTATTAAATGGCTATAATCCAACCATAATATTTAACTGCTTTTTACAGGCGAATATAATCATAGCAAGGGTATTTATTAAATGGCTATAACCTATTATAATATTTAACTGCTTTTTACAGGTGAATATAATCATAGCAAGGGTATTTATTAAATGGCTATAATCCAACCATAATATTTAACTGCTTTTTACAGGCGAATATAATCATAGCAAGGGTATTTATTAAATGGCTATAACCTATTATAATATTTAACTGCTTTTTACAGGTGAATATAATCATAGCAAGGGTATTTATTAAATGGCTATAATCCAACCATAATATTTAACTGCTTTTTACAGGCGAATATAATCATAGCAAGGGTATTTTTTACAAAACCGAATTCATCAAAAATATCTAATTATATTACAACATTTGCCACCTTCTATGTCAATATATCTGTAATTTAACGACTTGGTGGTAATTTTAGCACTTTTATTTAATAACATTTGTACATATAGTCGAATATAATCAGAAAAGACGTATTTATTAAAAAGGATTGGCTTAAATAGCTATAATCCAACACATATTACTAAACCATAAAGACATAAATATGCCTTGTTTTACATGGTTT
Source organism: Arctopsyche grandis (assembly GCF_051622035.1). Taxonomy (NCBI): domain Eukaryota; kingdom Metazoa; phylum Arthropoda; class Insecta; order Trichoptera; family Hydropsychidae; genus Arctopsyche; species Arctopsyche grandis. The sequence continues at coordinate 9,660 of NW_027518482.1, read as the reverse complement.
CATAATAAATAATAATTTAATGATATGAAAATGATATTTTTTTTAAACATTTCTATTATAATTTGAAAATAAATCCTTTTTATTAAATTTTATCATTAAAAATATTTATTTAAATTATATTAATAAAGGATAACACAACAAATTCCATAATTAGTTGTAGCCCTTCTATTATAATTTAAAAATAAATCCTTTTTATTAAATTTTAATTCCATGTTTAGTTGTAGCCCTTTTGACGGCGTTAGGCTAGTGGTCGGCTTGCTGATTCACTCCTGAGCTGCCCGGGTTCGAACCTCGCTTTGGTAGATAAAAGAACAATAACCGGGACGCCGTCGCAAAAGTGGGCGCTAGTATAATAACCCCACTATAAAAAGACTAGCATCAGGCCGTGTTCGGGCCTTGTAAAAACAACCGATCTCCTTGGGTAGTGGCGGCAACAATAACTTCCATGGCAGTAGAAAGCCTACGTAAGCATAGCGCAGGGGTCTGTAGAGAGCCCAAGACAGTGAGGTACTGTCTATAATTAAACTCCTAGTTAAGGTCAATGGGACATTTAGTCCTAAGGTGAGTCGACTTTCGACAGAGGGATTAAAGCTGGCATAAGGGCCGTGGGGGGTTTACGCAGCAATGTGGTTCCCCGACCGGGTTACAGAGAAACACACGAAGAAAACTAACATGTATTAACAACTACAGCTTAAATAAATCCGAACATTTTTTTTTTAGTTGTAGTCCTTTTATTATAATTTAAAAATAAATCCTTTTTATTAAATTTTAATTCCAAGTTTAATTGTAGCCCTTCTATTATAATTTGAAAATAAATCCTTTTTGTTAAAGTTACCCCTATGTCATTAAATTCTATTAACAATTTTTATTAAATTTTAATTCCATGTTTAGTTGCAGCCCTTCTATTATAATTTGAAAATAAATCCTTTTTATTAAATTTTAATTCCATGTTTAGTTGTAGTCCTTTTATTATAAATTGAATATTACCAAGATTTTTTGACTTTAAATATACTAAATTACATTTTTAGTATTAACAGTTGAAGATAATCAAAAAAGTCTATTTATTTAATAGTTTTTGCTTAAATAGCTACAATAACCTTGATGTACTAATTTTTTTCTAATTATTATGTCTTAACTCTTTATTCAAAATTTAATAATTTTTGAAAATTTTACCCAGATGCCTACACTAGCCGTAGAAGGAGATTGTTGATTAAAGAGATAGGAAAAGAACTTACAATGGAAGAACTTGAGAATACAGTTTTTGACTTTGGTGTTGAACTAGATGAAATTTATGAAGAAGAAGGAAAGAAAATGATTAAGTTTGATATTCCTGCAAATAGATACGACCTGTTATGTATTAGTGGATTTTCTACAGCTTTAAAAGCTTATATGAATATTGAAACGTTTAATGATTTAAATATTAAAGAAAGTAATGTAACCGTTTATAGGAAGAACACACATGAGAGGGAACATATTGCTTGTGCAATTATTAGAGGATATAAATTGATAAAAATAAATATGACAGTTTCATTGAATACCAAGATAAATTACACAGCTCAATAGGTAGAAATAGAGCGATAGTTGCTATTGGAACACATGATTTTGATAAAATTAACGGAAAAATAACATATCAAACTGTAAATCTAAAGGATATTGCTTTTGTGCCTCTTAAGGGGGATTTAAGTAATAATGAGATGAAAAATGAATTAAACAATAAAATACAAGGAAATAATCTTGAAGAATTCTTTGAGGGGGATTTAAGTAATAATGAGATGAAAAATGAATTAAACAATAAAATACAAGGAAATAATCTTGAAGAATTCTTTAAAAAAGATAAAAAAATATCTAAATATTTTGATCTTCTTTTAGATCAGTCAAAAGCTGTAGTTTTTAAATGTGGGGATGATATAATGTCTATTCCACCAATTATTAATTCTGAAAAAACTAAAATTAATATTTCTACAAGAGATATTTTTATTGAGGTTACTGGTACAGATTTTAATAAAGTAAATACTGCTTTAAAATATATTTTATACAACTTTAGAGGAGATTCTGTTGAATATGTAGAAATTATAAATGAAGATACTGATAAAAAAACAAAAACACCTTTTTTTAAAAATTTTCATTATAAACTTTCTTTGGAAGATATTAATAAAAAATTAAATCTTAATTTAAGTGTACATGATGTGAAAAATCTTCTTGAAAGAATGCTTTATTATGTTGAAATTGAATCTAACATATTGTTAGTACATGTTTATGACATTAGATCAGACGTTCTTCATAAATGTGATATAATTGAAGACATTGCAATTTCATACGGATTTAATAATTTCAAATACCGCTGCCCACCTATTTACACAGTGGGATCTGAAAATCCTTTAAATAAATTTTCTGATAAGGTTAGACAAGAATTTGCCATTTTGGATTTACAGAAGTCCTTACTTTAACCCTTCTTTCAAATCAGAAAATGTAGTTGACTCTAATCACGCGGTTATTTTGTCAAATCCCAAATCTAAGGAATATGAAGTCGTAAGAACTTCACTTCTTCCAGGTTTACTTAAATCTATTAGCTCTAATTTACATGCTAAAATACCATAAAAATTTTTGAAATAGCAGATGTAGTGCTTACTACAATAATACTGATGAAGGCGCTAAAAATGAAAGAAGGGTCTGTTGTGTAATTGCATCCAATAGAAGTCTTTTAGAAGATGTACAAGGTCCTCTTAGTATGCTGTTTGGTAAGTGTGGCATTTCTAATTTCTCTTACGAAGCTTCTAATGATCCAAGATATCTTGATAATCAAAATGCATCTGTTAAAATAGGAAATGTAGTAGTTGGTAATATGGGAGTTCTACATCCACATATTTGTCAAAAATTTGAAATTCCATATGCCGCTAGCTCTTTTGAAATTGATTTAGAAATTTTATTTGGGCATTTTTCCAATAATAAAATGTTTTGATTATTTTGTAAGTTTTGAGTATTAAAGGGCCGTTTATTTAGAAATAAACGGCCTTACAGTTTTAATTAACTCTTTTATAGTTTTAAACTGTTGCGTTATACTCTATTAATATAATCCCTAAATAAATACCTTTAATGATTAAATACTTTAATGATGAAGAGAGGTTACTGTTATCCTCTATTAATATAATCACTAAACACCCTTAATGGTTAAATAATTTAATGATGAAGAGGGGTTACTGTTATACTCTATTAATATAATTTACTTAAATACCCGTTATGCCTAATTACTTTATTGATGAAGAGGTGTTACTGTTATACTCTATTAATATAATCCCTAAATAAATACCCTTAATGTCTAACTACTTTAATTAATTTAGTAGTATTTTTGCTATTAAAAATTTCAAATATGGTAACTGTCTTGTGACACCAAAGATGGTAAAAGCTCTTAATTTTAAAATATTTAATCATTAAGAGTATTTAGTGGTTAAAAAGATTACAAATCAGTATTAATAATATAATTTCGATATTTATTGCAGTTTTCTGAAGACCCACTGGCATTTGGGGTTATTTAATTAAAACTTTTTTGATATTTAAAATTGCCGGTGTTGTGTTATCCTCTATTAATATTGTCAATTTTAGAACTTTCATTTATTGATTGCATGGGTAAATAATCCATGCTTTATTTTAAAGCAAAATTTTACTTAAAAATCTTCACTTAAGAAAGCAACAGAGTTACAAGATAACTCTGTTGCGACAAATATAATTTAAATAATACCCTTAATGACTAAATACTTTAATATGAAGAGCTTACGCCATCTTCAATGGCACAAGACAGCTGGTATTGATTTCAAAGACTTTTTGTTTTACAAAGTGTTTTTGGCATTGTAATTTACGATAAAAATTTTTGTAAAAAAACTCACCATGAAAAAAAAGATAGGCCTTTTAGTAGGATACAATGGAGAAGGTTACCACGGGCTACAGTTTAACGGGGAATCAAAGACAATAGAGAAGGAAATTATTAATATTTTATTAAGAAATGGATGTATAACCGAATTAAATTCTTTAGATTCACAAAAAATAGATCTAAAATCTAGTTCTAGAACAGATAAAGGTGTGCATGCATCTTTCAATTTAATTAATGTAAAAATAATTAAAGAACTCTCTGAAGATTTAGTTAAAAAGCTCAAATGTGATTTTAATGACATTGGAATGATTTTATATAAAATAGTAACTCTTCCTAAGTCGTTTATTAGTTACAAACAGGCAAGAGCAGAATTTACAAATACATAATTCCCACTTTTTTCTTAGAAGAAAGCAATTTGAAAGAAGATTGGAAGAATCTCAAGATAAAAGATGATTTATTAATTAATGCCAATTTAAATAACATAATTAAGCCCGCTGTAGAGCCGTTAATTAAAAATATTCCTGTAAAAGAAGATCAAGAATTGTTTAATAAAAATTCAGAAGATTTTAAACAAGAAACAGCCGTTTTTTAGAGTTTACACTGAGCAGGACATTAAACCAATATTAGGACATAAATCTAATTCATTAGATATTTTTAAAGAAATGATTGCAATGTATTTAGGGGACACATAATTTTCACAATTTTACTGTTAAAAAATCGCAAGGAGCCGTAAAAAGGTATATGATGTCATTGAAAGTGTCAGAGGCATTTTATAATGATGGAGTTGAGTACGTGGAAGTAGAAATCCACGGGCAGAGTTTCTTCTTCATCAAATCAGGAAAATGATATCTTTTGCAGTTTTAAACTGTAGATTTTCAAAGAAAAACTACAAATTAAATTTCGATAAAGTTTTTTCTACTGAAGAGGTGCATGTACCCAAATGCCCTTCTGAATATCTTTTTTTAAATCATGTTTTTTTTGATGATTTTAATGAAAAGAAAAAGCAGGCAGGGGAAGACCAAAATTGAAGTGGATGAAAGAGAAAAAGAGCAATTCATAAAAAATAAAATTTATCCATCAATTTTAGAAAAAAAGAATTTATATGAGTGGTTTAAATATTTAGATGCTGTTAGCTTTCATTATGAAAACTTTGACATCTTTATTAATGAATAGTTCTTTGATAAGTTTTTTAAAGTTGGATATATATATTATACTTAAATAAATACCCAGGTTTCTTTCAAACTCCTACTTTAAATAAAATTTTTATAAATTGATTTATTTGGCCCATCTTAATGTTTTCATTAATAATTTCTTAATTAAAAAAAAGACAGTATGGTACTGTCTCTAAATATAACGCCAGCTCAAGGTCAATGGGACACTTAGTCCTAGGGCTCGCCGACTGTCGGCAAAGGGATCGAAATGCTATAGGGGCCTCCAGAGTTTTGTGGGCAACTTCTTTTTTTTGCTGTAAGGCAACCACTTTTCAATAAATTTGATTTTTTTTTTTCTTAATTAAAAAAAGACGGCTCTTGCATTGTCAATATTATATGTTTCTGGGGTTATTTAAAATTTTTATTAAAGAAGTGTTTACTGGTTACAGAAATGAAATAATGATTGTTATGCAGGCTAGAAGTTACCGCAATCACCAATTCTTTTGGTTTTACGGATATTCTATCAACCCCGAAATATTGCTATAGATACATAGGTCGATAATTGGTACATAAGATCATTATTTTATCGTATAAGGTGCTGCACTTATAGAAACACAGTTTAAATAAAGACAATTTTACCCCCACCACTTAATTAAATTCTCAAATACTGTTATAATTGTTGATTATTTTTATTTTAAGCGACACAAATAAAAATATATTGTAAGTTGTAAATCTTAGATACTCGAGATCAAATTTTCAGGGTATTTTTGTAGTTTGGGGCAGAAAAATATATCTTTCATAGTGGTAATAAATTAAATAAATTAAGGCTTGGGCATTACTGGTTAAATGGCAATAGAAGCAATTCAGTTTTGGTGTATAATGCCATGGTGTATTATTTGGTGTAAAAAAGTATTTCTATTATTTTCATGATAGAAAAAATATGGATGTAAGTAAGCCCCGCAGAATTACAAAAATACAAATTTAGTGTCTTGTTAAATCTTGAATAAATAATCTAATTAATGTTTTACGTATTAAATATAAAATGTGAGCAAATAAGTAAATAAATTGATTATATTCAAATTTAAAAAACCTTTAATTTTAAGTGAACAATAAATAGAGCTCCAAACAAATTAATAATTATGTAAAACTATAGAAAACAACAAATTTGAATAATTAATTTATTCATAATTAACAAAATTTTGAAGTATAAATTTAACTTCTGGATCATTTAAAAACGCTCTGGGAAATAAAAAGTGTTTCCACCAGTTCCAATAATTTTGACTTGCCCAGAAATTTTGTTATTATCATAAAAGTAGCTAAAAATTTGAAACTACTTTTGGGCCGCTTTTTTACTACCAGGTTTGGGCTTGACGTTGTAGGTATAAACTCCAATTCAGGGCACTGTTTCCTTTACTGTAGGCTCCAAGTCAGGTTTAGACACAGGTTTTATTCCAGAAGGCCCCAAGTCAGGTTTAGACACAGGTTTTATTACAGAAGGCCCCAAGTCAGGTTTAGACACAGGCTTTATTACTGTAGGCTCCAAGTCAGGTTTAGACACAGGTTTTATTCCAGAAGGCCCCAAGTCAGGTTTAGACACAGGCTTTATTAGTTTAGACCTTAAGTCAGGTTTAGGCAATGACTTAATTACTGTAGGATCCAAGTAAGGTTTAGACACAGGCTTTATTACTGTAGGATCCAAGTAAGGTTTAGACACAGGCTTTATTAATGTAGGCTCCAAGTAAGGTTTATGCAATGACTTAATTACAGGGGGTTCTAAAATCAAATCAGACGCAGTTGTTTTTTCTGAGGATTCCGAATCAAATGATGAGGAAAATTCAAACTGAATTACACGTTTATTGAATATTTCCTGTCGACTAGCTTTACTCATCTTTTCTGGAATTGGATAATGTACATACGGCCTGGGCATGTATATAGATGAGCAAAACATTATTCCTAGAAAACATGAAAATCTTAAAACGGGCGCCTTGATGAAGATATTAGAAGTACCGATTTTGAGACTTTTTTTCATGGATTGTATTATGGGTAAAAAGAGTTTTTCTTAAATGTTTGGAATTTAATTTAAAATAAATTAAATTCTTATTGAAAAAATCAATGTTTGTATAATTATTTATTAACTAAATAAAAATAAAGCACCATATTCTTTAAGAAAAGAAAAGAAACCCACTATTGATGAGATTTAAGTGTGTTAATTTTGTATTGTTTTAATTTGAAGCATTAATGATTTCTCAAACAAAAGTATTTTTGATTGTTCAATTTTTTTATTTAAATCAAAATGATTCATTATAAATAATTATAGAATCAATAATTCAAGAAAGTAAATTGCTAATTAAAAAAATAATTCATTATATACCTGATAACACCTAGATTACAAATATTTTCTTTGATATTAATTGAACATATTTCTATTTTCTTGTTATTAGAAAGAAAGTTTATGTAATTACTGAACTTATGGTAATGCAATTGTCTGCTTATTATATCAGAATTGATTAATAAACATTTTCTTCTGGTGTGTAGTCCAAGAAAATGTTGTTCTGATCATTTTTATATCGCTCAAATAATTTTAGTTGTTTAACTGAAATAAGAAGCTAAGCTGAGATAAATATTGGCAGTTAATGTGCTAATTGGGTGAGTTTTATCTTTCCCCGTTTCTTTTTATCGGCTGATTCAACTTTAAATGTACTTTACAGTATACCTGAACAAAATATTTTAACTTCAGATTGTTGGTGTTATAAAGCTGTATTTGCTTGTAATTTAATAGTATATCAATGAATAGAAAAATAAATTAAAAGAGATAAAAAACTTAAAATATATAATGGGCCCACTGTCTTTTTAGTAGTAAGCGCTTACTTTATGGGTAAACGCACAACAAGCTTTTATTATAGAGTGTCTTCATGTTATTATTTTAAGATACTTTTTAGGTCTTAATTATCGATACGCCGTCTTTTTTAAAAAATCACAATCTTCGAAACTGATATATTTTCTAAATTTGTCTAGAAAACTATTAATTAGATGTCTGCTAAAGGCCTAGAATAAATTTGGTCCAGTAAATATTGATTGGATTGGGGAAAGTAACATATAAATCCCTTTGAAATTGCGGGGATTTCCACCAAATTTTAATATTAGCCAATAAAGAGCCAGATATCTATTGCAAATTTTTCCATTATATAGTTTGTCTAGCTTTCGGTTGATATTCTGTTTAAAAGATCTACCCAGCACAGATTTTGCAAGCATTTTTAAATAAAAATTGTTTTAATCAGTAAACGTATCATTTAAAAGCAGTATAAAGAGATAAATGTTGTATAAAGCCATATTTATGTCCTTTATTATTAAAAAAGTAATATAAAAGTTACACCTTGCCTAATATTTTAACATATTTAATTTATTACAGCAAAATTAAATTCTCTAAATTTTATAAATGGAGATTTTAGAGCTATTTTAATAAATATTGCCAGAACCGTTCAGGATTGCGTAAACTCTTCATTATTGAATAGTGTATTCATAAAAGATATTTAGTGGTCATATTTATAGGGGATTAGACGGCCAATATGTTAATTATACCTGCCCTGTGCAACTGAAGCCGGCGTAAACTCTCCATTATTAAAAGGTGTATTCATAAAAGATATTTAGTGGTTATATTTATAGGGGATTACATAACAATAGTATAATTTGAAACTAAAAACCTAAAGTTTACTGAAAGACATATAATTTCTCTAAAACACCCGAATTATTTGAATACGAACTTTTACTCCTTGCCTATATACATTGGGTTCTTTAAATCTGATATCTATTTTTAAAATTCAAGATTTCGTTATTCTACTTCTTAAATTGCGATATCATAAAACTAAAACATGCTTTTTGGACCTTTCCATTCTAACATAATTAAATTTGAAATACAATCATACTTCTTGTAACATTAAAGAAATCTGCTTTGATCAATTTAACCATTAATTCTATGCAGATTTTCGACCTACCAAAATTCTTAATCTCAGTATCAGGTTTGCGGCCAGGTTAATATGATAATTTGTTTAATTATTTTTTTCTAAAACTCTTCCTTAAAGAGTGTGGTAAAATAGGAAATCTTAGATAAAACTACCAGCTAAATGTATTCAAAGAGTTTTAGCTTCAACATTTGTAATTCTTGACAAAACTGCACAACTTCGTATTAAATTATTCTGAGTATGTGTTAATCACATTGAAGAGCTTAAATAAATAGAATACAAACAACACACGATGATTATTTACAATTATGTTAAATAGTAAGCTGGTTAATTAGAAACTCAAATTAGTTGCTTAGATCCCTTGGGTAGTGGCGGCAACAATAACTCCCATGGCAGTAGAAAGCCTACGTAAGCATAGCGCAGGGGTCTGTAGAGAGCCCAAGACAGTGAGGTACTGTCTATAATTAAACTCCTAGTTAAGGTCAATGGGACATTTAGTCCTAAGGCTAGCCGACTGTCGGCAGAGGGATTAAAGCTGGCATAAGGGCCGTGGGGGGTTTACGCAGCAATGCAGTTCCCCGACCGGGTTACAGAGAAACACACGAAGTAAACTAACAAGTATTAACAACTACAGCTTAAATAAATCCAACATTTTTTTAGTTGCTTAGATCCATAAGACAGTGTG